>NC_034196.2:46528613-46588613 GCF_002021735.2 Oncorhynchus kisutch | reverse complement strand
AATAATTACAGACCAGAGGGTGCCAATAATTACAGACCAGAGGGTGCCAATAATTACAGAGCAGAGGGTGCCAATAATTACAGACCAGAGGGTGCCAATAATTACAGACCAGAGGGTGCCAATAATTACAGACCAGAGGGTGCCAATAATTACAGACCAGATGGTGCCAATAATTACAGACCAGAGGGTGCCAATAATTACAGACCAGAGGGTGCCAATAATTACAGACCAGACTGTAGAAACAGTCAGCTCACAACTAAAGATGGTGAAGATGGTGAAGATGGTGAACTAAAGATGGTGAAGGTAAAGATGATTCACTTTTCATAGCTCCATACTGAATGAATCATGACAAAGGCTAACCACGACATCGTTGTAGGCTTACACAACAACCTACAAAATTATGATCTCAAAGAATCTTGGATTCCTTTCCCCTTATCTTGGCATCAGAGGGTGTGATCATTAGTCATCCTCTTCCTTTATTCTCATCATCATCATCATCATCCTCACTGACCTGCTCCGAAGGCGAAGAAGAAGCTGTTGTCAGGGTGTTCTTCCATCAGAGTCTTAACCCTGTTCCCCATCCTGTCGTTCCTCTTGTAGATCAGTTCCTGTCTGAAGTAGCTGTCTATCTCCTGGGCCGTTATCTGTTCGCTGGGGCGCAGGGTCACGTTGTTGAAGTTGGGGACCTGCAGATGGAGGGGGAGGGGGGGGGGGATGATGAGCAGTGAGAGATTTATCCATCAGGTCTAAACTAAATGGGTCAAAAATGTAAAAAAGTCCCGTAAAAATAAGGTGATACCGATGGGTCGTTAGTGTTAGGGGTCGTTAGTGTTAGGGGTCGTTAGTGTTAGGGGTCATTAGTATTAGGGGTCATTAGGGGTCATTAGTGTTAGGGGTCAGTAGTGTTAGGGGTCATTAGTATTAGGGGTCAGTAGTGTTAGGGGTCGTTAGTGTTAGGGGTCATTAGGGGTCATTAGTGTTAGGGGTCATTAGTGTTAGGGGTTGTTAGGGGTCATTAGTGTTAGGGGTCATTAGTGTTAGGGGTTGTTAGTGTTAGGGGTCGTTAGTGTTAGGGGTCGTTAGTGTTAGGGGTTGTTAGTGTTAGGGGTCATTAGTGTTAGGGGTCGTTAGTGTTAGGGGTTGTTAGTGTTAGGGGTCATTAGTATTAGGGGTCATTAGGGGTCATTAGTGTTAGGGGTCAGTAGTGTTAGGGGTCATTAGTATTAGGGGTCATTAGGGGTCATTAGTATTAGGGGTCAGTAGTGTTAGGGGTCGTTAGTGTTAGGGGTCATTAGGGGTCATTAGTGTTAGGGGTCATTAGTGTTAGGGGTCATTAGTGTTAGGGGTCATTAGTGTTAGGGGTTGTTAGTGTTAGGGGTCGTTAGTGTTAGGGGTCATTAGTGTTAGGGGTCGTTAGTGTTAGGGGTCATTAGTGTTAGGGGTCGTTAGTGTTAGGGGTCGTTAGTGTTAGGGGTCGTTAGTATTAGGAGTCGTTAGTGTTAGGGGTCATTAGTGTAAGGGGTCATTAGTGTTAGGGGTCATTAGTGTTAGGGGTCATTAGTGTTAGGGGTCATTAGTGTTAGGGGTCATTAGTGTTATGGGTCATTAGTGTTACTGGTTAGGAGTAACGGGGTGTGGTGGTTGTAGTGTTAGGGGTCATTAGTGTTAGGGGTCGTTAGTGTTAGGGGTCATTAGTGTTAGGGGTCATTAGTGTTATGGGTCATTAGTGTTACTGGTTAGGAGTAACGGGGTGTGGTGGTTGTAGTGTTAGGGGTCATTAGTGTTAGGGGTCGTTAGTGTGAGGGGTCGTTAGTATTAGGGGTTGTTGGTGTTAGGTGTCGTTAGTGTTAGGTGTCGTTAGTGTTTGGGGTCATTAGTGTTAGGGGTCGTTAGTGTTAGGGGTCATTAGTGTTAGGGGTCATTAGTGTTAGGGGTCGTTAGTGTTAGGGGTCATTAGTGTTAGGGGTCGTTGGTGTTAGGGGACGTTAGTTTTAGGGGTCATTAGTGTTAGGGGTCATTAGTGTTACTGGTTAGGAGTAACGTGGTGTGGTGGTTGTAGTGTTAGGGGTCGTTAGTGTTAGGGGTCGTTAGTGTTACTAGTCGTTAGTGTTAGGGGTCATTAGTGTTAGGGGTTGTTAGTGTTAGGGGTCATTAGTGTTAGGGGTTGTTTGTGTTAGGGGTTGTTCGTGTTAGGGGGTCATTAGTGTTAGGGGTCGTTCGTGTTAGGGGTCATTAGTGTTAGGGGTCATTAGTGTTAGGGGTCATTAGTGTTAGGGGTCGTTCGTGTTAGGGCTCATTAGTGTTAGGGGTTGTTTGTGTTTGGGGTCGTTCGTGTTAGGGGTCGTTAGTGTTAGGGGTTGTTTGTGTTAGGGGTCATTAGTGTTAGGGGTCGTTCGTGTTAGGAGTTGTTCGTGTTAGGGGTCATTAGTGTTAGGGGTCGTTAGTGTTAGGGGTCGTTTGTGTTAGGGGTCGTTAGTGTTAGGGGTTAGGAGTAACGGGGTGTGGTGGTTGTAACTGACCTGAGAGGTGTCATGGTTGAAGATGATGGAGTTGAGGTCTCCACAGTTGTAGTGCTTGATGAGGTCCTCAGTGGTATAGGAGCCCTGCAGACTGCCTGCTCTCACACTCTCCTGCTGTACAAGGGTCTGGTTCAGGGCAAAGATCACCTGGGGATATGGAAATATCTACTTTTACTACATGACCAATACACTTTCTATATGACCAGAGAGGGAACAGAAGACTAAATACTAAATACATAATAAATAGGAGGTAAATAATAATTTTGTACTTAACAATACCACTCTACATATCCTTACTGTATTTAATAATATAACTCTACATATCCTTACTGTATTTAATAATATAACTCTACATATCCTTACTGTATTTAATAATATAACTCTACCTATCCTTACTGTATTTAATAATATAACTCTACCTATCCTTACTGTATTTAATAATATAACTCTACCTATCCTTATTGTATTTAATAATATAACTCTACCTATCCTTATTGTATTTAATAATATAACTCTACATATCCTTACTTTATTTAATAATATAACTCTACCTATCCTTACTGTATTTAATAATATAACTCTACCTATCCTTACTTTATTTAATAATATAACTCTACCTATCCTTACTGTATTTAATAATATAACTCTACCTATCCTTACTGTATTTAATAATATAACTCTACCTATCCTTACTGTATTTAATAATATAACTCTACCTATCCTTATTGTATTTAATAATATAACTCTACATATCCTTATTGTATTTAATAATATAACTCTACATATCCTTACTGTATTTAATAATATAACTCTACCTATCCTTACTTTATTTAATAATATAACTCTATCTATCCTTACTGTATTTAATAATATAACTCTACCTATCCTTACTGTATTTAATAATATAACTCTACCTATCCTTATTGTATTTAATAATATAACTCTACATATCCTTATTGTATTTAATAATATAACTCTACATATCCTTATTGTATTTAATAATATAACTCTACCTATCCTTATTGTATTTAATAATATAACTCTACATATCCTTATTGTATTTAATAATATAACTCTACATATCCTTACTGTATTTAATAATATAACTCTACCTATCCTTACTATTTTTAATAATATAACTCTACCTATCCTTATTGTATTTAATAATATAACTCTACCTATCCTTACTGTATTTAATAATATAACTCTACCTATCCTTATTGTATTTAATAATATAACTACATATCCTTATTGTATTTAATAATATAACTCTACCTATCCTTACTGTATTTAATAATATAACTCTACCTATCCTTACTGTATTTAGTAATACCACCCTACCTATCATTATGTATATGAAAACCAAAAATAAGTTTTATGTGAGACTAAGCATTGGTCTGAAGCCGAAAAATAATGGCAATTCACATGATCACCACAATACCTATTCCACCCATGCTCCACCAAGGTTTTCCAGCACACAGCGCTGACCTACTACAGAAGCTATATTGGTCTATTGTACTTCAAACTATGTGTAGGCAGGTTGCTTAGTATTCAAACCTTCTCAAACAGCCTTTATGTTAGCAAACTGATCTCACGTAAGACAATCGAGCAAGCTCCTGGAAATATAGAAATGATCAACATGAAAATGAACCTTATAGTTTACTGTAGAAAGATCTAGTAGTGCATTACCTGTAAACAAAATGTGAGTTATGACGGAATATTTGTAAATAACTTTGTAAATACAACTCGGGGATGGCCGCAAAACAAGCTATAGGTTTATGACGCATTTGTTGTTCAAGCCCAGTTCTACCACACCTGATTCTATATGCTGATGTCTTGATGAACAGCTGATGTCTTGATGAACAGCTGAGGTCTTGATGAACAGCCGAGGTCTTGATGAACAGCCCAGTTCTACCACACCTGATTCTATATGCTGATGTCTTGATGAACAGCTGAGGTCTTGATGAACAGCCGAGGTCTTGATGAACAGCCGAGGTCTTGATTGATAGCTGAGGTCTTGATGAACAGCTGAGGTCTTGATGAACAGCTGAGGTCTTGATGAACAGCTGAGGTCTTGATGGACAGCTGAGGTCTTGATGAACAGCTGAGGTCTTGATGAACAGCCGAGGTACTGATGGACAGCTGAGGTTTTGATGAACAGCTGAGGTCTTGATCAACAGCTGAGGTCTTGATGAACAGTTGAGGTCTTGATGAACAGCCAAGGTCTTGATGAACAGCCAAGGTCTTGATGAACAGCCGAGGTCTTGATGGACAGCTGAGGTCTTGATGGACAGCTGAGGTCTTGATGAACAGCTGAGGTCTTGATGAACAGCTGAGGTCTTGATGAACAGCTGAGGTCTTGATGAACAGATTTTGGATTATTCAGGTTCACCATCAGCATTAGTTTTGGTAGTTTTGATTTAAACAATCAGTGTATGTGGTTATTTGTTTGGATATACATGGTAAAGATGATCATTTATAAAGAGGACAGCAATCATTACCGACGCCAGAGGAGAAGAGAATATGACTCAGTAAAAACTTCCAAATGGTCAAAACCACTCGATTTTGAGACGGGGGTTGAAATCCCAAAATTGTGCTATTCACTCATTGGCTGTAAACAATACAAATGGATACATTACTAGCTCCAAATCCACCCCCCCCCTCCTCCACACACACACAATCTGATAGTGGTTGAAGCGTGGTCTCCTAGTCTCCTTTACGGCTCTAATCTGATAGTGGGTTGGTAGATGTCTAGTCTCCTTTATGGCTCTAATCTGGTAGTGGTAGTGGGGTGGTAGATGTCTAGTCTCCTTCTGATAGTGGTAGTGGGTTGGTAGATGTCTAGTCTCCTTTATGTCTCTAATCTGATAGTGGTAGTGGGGGGGTAGATGTCTAGTCTCCTTTATGTCTCTAATCTGATAGTGGTAGTGGGGTGGTAGATGTCTAGTAACCTTTGTGACTCTAATCCGATAGTGGTAGTGGGGGGGTAGATGTATATTATCCTTTGTGACTAATCTGATAGTGGTAGTGGGGTGGTAGTTGTCTAGTCTCCCATTTGACTCTAATCTGATAGTGGTAGATGTCTAGTCTCCTTTACGTCTCTAATTTGATAGTGGTAGTGGGGGGGGTAGATGTCTAGTCTCCCATTTGACTCTAATCTGATAGTGGTAGATGTCTAGTCTCCTTTATGGCTCTAATCTGATAGTGGTAGGCGGGTGGTAGATGTCTAGTCTCCTTTATGTCTCTAATCTGATAGTGGTAGTGGGGTGGTAGATGTCTAGTCTCCCTTATGGCTCAGATCAGGTACATACACCATAGCCATACATGATTTATACACATACGCGCGTGCACATAGAAGTCAGCTCAGACAGATCCAGCTCGTTTCAAACGAACACGTATGGTTCCTGTATCGTATCGGTGTCCGTGTATCTAGATACTTCTAGAATTGTCTTGAAAGGGAAAGACATCCCTATAAACCATCGATGTCAATATCCAGTGAAAGTAAACTGAAAGCCGTTTAATCATAGACATATTGGGACGTCTTTGAATAAAACCGACAAGACCTGGACGTTTGAGAATCCACAACGTAATCAAAGAACGGGATGTTTATTCCGACAAAATTCCACTTGTTTTTCTGTGAGTTCTGTTGGAACAGCTTCCTCTGCTATTGTCACCATGGAGTTCTATTGGAACTGAGTTCTGCTGGCCCCGTGTTTCCCTGCTGGCCCCGTGTTTCCCTGCTGGCCCCGTGTTTCCCTGCTGGCCCTGTGTTTCCCTGCTGGCCCCGTGTTTCCCTGCTGGCCCCGTGTTTCCCTTGCTGGCCCTGTGTTTCCCTGCTGGCCCCGTGTTTCCCTGCTGGCCCTGTGTTTCCCTGCCCTGTGTTTCCTTGCCCTGTGTTTCCCTGCTGGCCCTGTGTTTCCCTGCCCTGTGTTTCCCTGCCCTGTGTTCCCTGCTGGCCCCGTGTCTCCCTGCCCCGTGTCTCCCTGCCCCGTGTTTCCCTGCCCTGTGTTTCCCTGCCCCGTGTTTCCCTGCCCTGTGTTTCCCTGCCCTGTGTTTCCCTGCCCTGTGTTTCCCTGCCCTGTGTTTCCCTGCCCTGTGTCTCCCTGCCCCGTGTCTCCCTGCCCCGTGTCTCCCTGCCCCGTGTTTCCGTGCCCCGTGTTTCCCTGCCCTGTGTTTCCCTGCCCTGTGTTTCCCTGCCCTGTGTTTCCCTGCCCTGTGTTTCCTGCCCCGTGTTTCCCTGCCCTGTGTTTCCCTGCCCTGTGTTTCCCTGCTGGCCTCGTGTCTCCCTTTCCCCCGTGTCTCCCTGCCCCATGTTTCCCTGCAACGTATTTCCCTGCCCTGTGTTTCCCTGCCCCGTGTTTCCCTGCCCTGTGTTTCCCTGCCCTGTGTTTCCCTGTTGGTCCTGTGTTTCCCTGCCCCGTGTTTCCCTGCCCCGTGTCTCCCTGCTGGCCCCGTGTTTCCCTGCTGGCCCCGTGTCTCCCTGCTGGCCCCGTGTCTCCCTGCTGGCCCCGTGTTTCCCTGCTGGCCCCGTGTCTCCCTGCTGGCCCCGTGTCTCCCTGCTGGCCCCGTGTTTCCCTGCTGCTCCTGTCCAGGCCTCTTAAACATCCTGATCACCACAACACACTGCGACTTGAACCCACAGAGCTCTTCATCAACCCACCATTGATCCCACACAATGGCTCTCCCCTCACAAAAAATATAAAAAATAACACGTCTATTTGTTTCTCAACAGCGAAAGTAAATCAAGCAGTCAGGCTGTGTGAGTCCACAGTCACAGCTATGTGATGTGTGCAGGGATTTGGATAAGGGGGGGCACATGAATATATATTTATATGCACACCCCTATACCGGGACCTCTTTCATGTGTTGTTTTCTACAGTGTTCAGATGACACTTTTCTTCCTCTGGCGGTCATTGTAGTCAGGGGATGGTATAGGAGAAGAGGGCAGAGTTCAGCAGATGCCTTCTTGTCTGCTACAAAGGCCCCCCCCCCCACCCCTCGTCAACCTCTCCACTCCCCACACTTTCATCAGCTCTTGATCAAAGCTGCACTCTGCATATGAAAAGGGTCCCGGCTTTATGCTGCTCAAATTAGCCTATCGCCACCCCGCAAGCCTCCCAAGTCCTCAACAAAACCCTTCACATCTGTTCCGTCCAGACTTCATCTTCAGGGACTTTTCTCAGCCCTCGCCTCACAGCCCTTTTTAGTCCATTACATTATGGTTGCGGAGGGAGGAGTGCAGATCACTCACACAGAAACAAGAGGAGAAAAGAGGGGAGGGAAGGAGAGAGAGAGAGAGAGAGAGAGAGAGAGAGAGAGAGAGAAGAAGGAGAGCTGAATGAATGACATTTCTTCCTGTGATCTCTTCTCTGTTGTGGGTTAGTTGGGTGCATTTTCCCACTCACTCCACTTCTCTTTTCATTTACTCTCTCTTTCCTACTTTCTTTCTCTCTCTCTCCTCTTCTCTCTCCATTCAGCATGTTTCTGCTATAAGAGCTGTGATGGTGTGTGAGCTCACTACACCTCAGATCCTAGTGGGCTCTAATCAAGGCACGGTAGCCAATGAAAGTCAACAATTTTCCAATGTTACGTGTTGGAGTAGAATAGAAGGTGTCCGAGCAAATCATTTTTATTTATTTTTTATTTTGGTACTTTTCCTATAGATTTGTTTGTTCTTCTTCTGAATAGTAAACCATCCTCCTCTCATTCAATTTACAACATTTACTGAGGAAGTTGGTTAAATCAACATGAAAAAAGCCTGTTGATAACAAGGACAAAGCAAGACAGATGAACTATATAAGGAATATGTACGCCTGCCCATCAGATCCTTATTTGATGTCTATTGACTCGTCAATTAATAATCAATTAGTCACTACTCTTGTCTCTTGCCTGTGGCTCTGTGGCTGGAGTCCAGCAATCCAGTGTTTTGGGGAAGTTTTCCTGCCCGACAAGCATCCTCACAATATGTACGTCCCAAAATGGCACCCTATACCCTACAGAGTGCACTACTTTTGACCAGAGCATTAGGGGCCCTTGTTGAAGGGTAGTACTGTATGTAGGGAATAGGGTGTCATTTTCAGACGTACGCGATGATCCCAGCAGCCAACCAGCCAGCTGAATGGTCTCTTGGCCCCGGGAACCCAAGAACAAATGAAGACATCCAGCTGTTTCCTCTCTGTCCACCATGTTAAACATCCAGCTGTTTCCTCTCTGTCCTCCATGTTAAACATCCATCTGTTTCCTCTCTGTCCACCATGTTAAACATCCAGCTGTTACCTCTGTGTCCTGCATGTTAAACATCTAACTGTTTCCTCTCTGTCCACCATGTTAAACATCCAGCTGTTTCCTCTCTGTCCACCATGTTAAACATCCAGCTGTTTCCTCTCTGTCCACCATGTTAAACATCCAGCTGTTTCCTCTGTGTCCACCATGTTAAACATCCAGCTGTTTCCTCTCTGTCCACCATGTTAAACATCCAGCTGTTTCCTCTCTGTCCTCGATGTTAAACATCCAGCTGTTTCCTCTCTGTCCACCATGTTAAACATCCAGCTGTTTCCTCTCTGTCCACCATGTTAAACATCCAGCTGTTTCCTCTCTGTCCACCATGTTAAACATCCAGCTGTTTCCTCTCTGTCCACCATGTTAAACATCCAGCTGTTTCCTCTCTGTCCTCGATGTTAAACATCCAGCTGTTTCGTCTCTGTCCACCATGTTAAACATCCAGCTGTTTCCTCTCTGTCCACCATGTTAAACATCCAGCTGTTTCCTCTCTGTCCACCATGTTAAACATCCAGCTGTTTCCTCTCTGTCCACCATGTTAAACATCCATCTGTTTCCTCTCTGTCCACCATGTTAAACATCCAGCTGTTTCCTCTCTGTCCACCATGTTAAACATCCAGCTGTTTCCTCTCTGTCCTCGATGTTAAACATCCAGCTGTTTCCTCTCTGTCCACCATGTTAAACATCCAGCTGTTTCCTCTCTGTCCACCATGTTAAACATCCAGCTGTTTCCTCTCTGTCCACCATGTTAAACATCCAGCTGTTTCCTCTCTGTCCTCGATGTTAAACATCCAGCTGTTTCCTCTCTGTCCACCATGTTAAACATCCAGCTGTTTCCTCTCTGTCCACCATGTTAAACATCCAGCTGTTTCCTCTCTGTCCTCCATGTTAAACATCCAGCTGTTTCCTCTCTGTCCACCATGTTAAACATCCAGCTGTTTCCTCTCTGTCCTCGATGTTAAACATCCAGCTGTTTCCTCTCTGTCCACCATGTTAAACATCCAGCTGTTTCCTCTCTGTCCACCATGTTAAACATCCAGCTGTTTCCTCTCTGTCCACCATGTTAAACATCCAGCTGTTTCCTCTCTGTCCACCATGTTAAACATCCAGCTGTTTCCTCTCTGTCCTCCATGTTAAACATCCAGCTGTTTCCTCTCTGTCCACCATGTTAAACATCCAGCTGTTTCCTCTCTGTCCTCGATGTTAAACATCCAGCTGTTTCCTCTCTGTCCACCATGTTAAACATCCAGCTGTTTCCTCTCTGTCCACCATGTTAAACATCCAGCTGTTTCCTCTCTGTCCACCATGTTAAACATCCAGCTGTTTCCTCTCTGTCCACCATGTTAAACATCCAGCTGTTTCCTCTCTGTCCTCCATGTTAAACATCCAGCTGTTTCCTCTCTGTCCACCATGTTAAACATCCAGCTGTTTCCTCTCTGTCCACCATGTTAAACATTCAGCCGTTTCCTCTCTGTCCACCATGTTAAACATCCAGCTGTTTCCTCTCTGTCCACCATGTTAAACATCCAGCTGTTTCCTCTCTGTCCACCATGTTAAACATCCAGCTGTTTCCTCTCTGTCCTCCATGTTAAACATCCAGCTGTTTCCTCTCTGTCCACCATGTTAAACATCCAGCTGTTTCCTCTCTGTCCTCGATGTTAAACATCCAGCTGTTTCCTCTCTGTCCACCATGTTAAACATCCAGCTGTTTCCTCTCTGTCCACCATGTTAAACATCCAGCTGTTTCCTCTCTGTCCACCATGTTAAACATCCAGCTGTTTCCTCTCTGTACTCCATGTTAAACATCCAGCTGTTTCCTCTCTGTCCACCATGTTAAACATCCAGCTGTTTCCTCTCTGTCCACCATGTTAAACATCCAGCTGTTTCCTCTCTGTCCACCATGTTAAACATCCAGCTGTTTCCTCTCCGTCCACCATGTTAAACATCCAGCTGTTTCCTCTCCGTCCACCATGTTAAACATCCAGCTGTTTCCTCTCTGTCCACCATGTTAAACATCCAGCTGTTTCCTCTCTGTCCACCATGTTAAACATCCAGCTGTTTCCTCTCTGTCCACCATGTTAAACATCCAGCTGTTTCCTCTCTGTCCTCCATGTTAAACATCCAGCTGTTTCCTCTCTGTCCTCGATGTTAAACATCCAGCTGTTTCCTCTCTGTCCACCATGTTAAACATCCAGCTGTTTCCTCAGGCTGTACATCTGTTAGCCTCTTTCTTCTGTTTTTCTATTAATCTCACAGAGGCTCTACAGAGAAATACAGACCGAAATGGCTTGGTAAAAAAACAAAAAAAAGATGGCGCGGACAGAATACATTTCTCGACGTAGAACTATTCAATGACAGTTTACAGTTTACAGCGGTAAACGGACTTCTTTAAGGAAGTTAAGATGTTAAAAGAGGAAACCTGAGAATAGGAGCAGACTCATTCAAAACAGACTACCTGTTAGGTGAATAAAACACTATAAATACGTCCCAAATAGCGCCCTATTCCCTATGTAGTGCACTGGCCTCTGGTCAAAAAGTAGTGTACTATATAGGGAATAGTGTTCCACTTGGGATGCATTAAGTGACAGGATTAGAGCAGAGTGGTAGAGGTTCATGCACGTTGGTTTAAATCCAATCAGTCATTCATTAAAAAAAGTATTGTGTGCTACTAAACTGGAATTATGGACCTACAACAACAGAACCTTTGTGCAGTGGTAGCTCCTCACTGGAGGGCTGGTTGGTCTTGAGAAGATTTGAGGGACACAGCCTGTAGTTTAGCCTGGCATCAGTCGTGTCCTGTAGTTTAGCCTGGCATCAGTCGTGTCCTGTAGTTTAGCCTGGCATCAGTCGTGTCCTGTAGTTTAGCCTGGCATCCGTCGTGTCCTGTAGTTTAGGCTGGCATCAGTCATGTCCTGTAGTTTAGCCTGGCATCAGTCGTGTCCTGTAGTTTAGCCTGGCATCAGTCGTGTCCTGTATTTTAGCCTGGCATCCGTCGTGTCCTGTAGTTTAGCCTGGCATCAGTCGTGTCCTGTAGTTTAGCCTGGCATCAGTCGTGTCCTGTAGTTTAGCCTGGCATCAGTCGTGTCCTGTAGTTTAGCCTGGCATCAATCGTGTCCTGTAGTTTAGCCTGGCATCAGTCGTGTTCTGTAGTTTAGCCTGGCATCAGCCATGTCCTGTTTGACCTGTGGTTGATGACAGAATCTCTAATACATGTAAACTCATTTAGGGCGAGTTAGAGGAGTTTGACCAGACTGTAGTGGTCAGGGCCAGGTAGAGGAGTTTGACCAGACTGTAGTGGTCAGGGCCAGGTAGAGGAGTTTGACCAGACTGTAGTGGTCAGGGCCAGGTAGAGGAGTTTGACCAGACTGCAGTGGTCAGGGCGAGGTAGAGGAGGTGGACCAGACTGTAGTGGTCAGGGCGAGGTAGGGGAGGTGGACCAGACTGTAGTGGTCAGGGCCAGGTAGAGGAGTTTGACCAGACTGTAGTGGTCAGGGCGAGGTAGAGGAGGTGGACCAGACTGCAGTGGTCAGGGCGAGGTAGAGGAGGTGGACCAGACTGCAGTGGTCAGGGCGAGGTAGGGGAGGTGGACCAGACTGTAGTGGTCAGGGCCAGGTAGAGGAGTTTGACCAGACTGTAGTGGTCAGGGCGAGGTAGAGGAGGTGGACCAGACTGCAGTGGTCAGGGCGAGGTAGAGGAGGTGGACCAGACTGTAGTGGTCAGGGCGAGGTAGGGGAGGTGGACCAGACTGTAGTGGTCAGGGCCAGGTAGAGGAGTTTGACCAGACTGTAGTGGTCAGGGCGAGGTAGGGGAGGTGGACCAGACTGTAGTGGTCAGGGCGAGGTAGAGGAGTTTGACCAGACTGTAGTGGTCAGGGCCAGGTAGAGGAGTTTGACCAGACTGTAGTGGTCAGGGCGAGGTAGGGGAGGTGGACCAGACTGTAGTGGTCAGGGCGAGGTAGGGGAGGTGGACCAGACTGTAGTGGTCAGGGCCAGGTAGAGGAGTTTGACCAGACTGCAGTGGTCAGGGCGAGGTAGGGGAGGTGGACCAGACTGTAGTGGTCAGGGCCAGGTAGAGGAGTTTGACCAGACTGTAGTGGTCAGGGCCAGGTAGAGGAGTTTGACCAGACTGTAGTGGTCAGGGCCAGGTAGGGGAGGTGGACCAGACTGTAGTGGTCAGGGCGAGGTAGGGGAGGTGGACCAGACTGTAGTGGTCAGGGCCAGGTAGAGGAGTTTGACCAGACTGCAGTGGTCAGGGCGAGGTAGAGGAGGTGGACCAGACTGTAGTGGTCAGGGCGAGGTAGGGGAGTTTGACCAGACTGTAGTGGTCAGGGCGAGGTAGGGGAGGTGGACCAGACTGTAGTGGTCAGGGCCAGGTAGAGGAGTTTGACCAGACTGTAGTGGTCAGGGCGAGGTAGGGGAGGTGGACCAGACTGTAGTGGTCAGGGCGAGGTAGGGGAGGTGGACCAGACTGTAGTGGTCAGGGCGAGGTAGGGGAGGTGGACCAGACTGTAGTGGTCAGGGCCAGGTAGAGGAGTTTGACCAGACTGTAGTGGTCAGGGCCAGGTAGAGGAGTTTGACCAGACTGTAGTGGTCAGGGCGAGGTAGAGGAGTTTGACCAGACTGTAGTGGTCAGGGCGAGGTAGAGGAGTTTGACCAGACTGTAGTGGTCAGGGCGAGGTAGGGGAGTTTGACCAGACTGTAGTGGTCAGGGCGAGGTAGAGGAGTTTGACCAGACTGTAGTGGTCAGGGCCAGGTAGAGGAGTTTGACCAGACTGTAGTGGTCAGGGCCAGGTAGAGGAGTTTGACCAGACTGCAGTGGTCAGGGCGAGGTAGAGGAGGTGGACCAGACTGTAGTGGTCAGGGCGAGGTAGGGGAGGTGGACCAGACTGTAGTGGTCAGGGCCAGGTAGAGGAGTTTGACCAGACTGTAGTGGTCAGGGCCAGGTAGAGGAGTTTGACCAGACTGTAGTGGTCAGGGCCAGGTAGAGGAGTTTGACCAGACTGTAGTGGTCAGGGCGAGGTAGAGGAGTTTGACCAGACTGTAGTGGTCAGGGCGAGGTAGAGGAGGTGGACCAGACTGTAGTGGTCAGGGCCAGGTAGAGGAGGTGGACCAGACTGTAGTGGTCAGGGCCAGGTAGAGGAGGTGGACCAGACTGTAGTGGTCAGGGCGAGGTAGGGGAGGTGGACCAGACTGTAGTGGTCAGGGCCAGGTAGAGGAGTTTGACCAGACTGTAGTGGTCAGGGCCAGGTAGAGGAGTTTGACCAGACTGTAGTGGTCAGGGCGAGGTAGAGGAGTTTGACCAGACTGTAGTGGTCAGGGCCAGGTAGAGGAGTTTGACCAGACTGTAGTGGTCAGGGCCAGGTAGAGGAGTTTGACCAGACTGTAGTGGTCAGGGCCAGGTAGAGGAGTTTGACCAGACTGTAGTGGTCAGGGCGAGGTAGGGGAGGTGGACCAGACTGTAGTGGTCAGGGCCAGGTAGAGGAGTTTGACCAGACTGTAGTGGTCAGGGCCAGGTAGAGGAGTTTGACCAGACTGTAGTGGTCAGGGCGAGGTAGGGGAGGTGGACCAGACTGTAGTGGTCAGGGCCAGGTAGAGGAGTTTGACCAGACTGTAGTGGTCAGGGCCAGGTAGGGGAGGTGGACCAGACTGTAGTGGTCAGGGCGAGGTAGAGGAGGTGGACCAGACTGTAGTGGTCAGGGCGAGGTAGGGGAGGTGGACCAGACTGTAGTGGTCAGGGCCAGGTAGAGGAGTTTGACCAGACTGTAGTGGTCAGGGCCAGGTAGAGGAGGTGGACCAGACTGTAGTGGTCAGGGCGAGGTAGGGGAGGTGGACCAGACTGTAGTGGTCAGGGCCAGGTAGAGGAGTTTGACCAGACTGTAGTGGTCAGGGCCAGGTAGAGGAGGTGGACCAGACTGTAGTGGTCAGGGCGAGGTAGGGGAGGTGGACCAGACTGTAGTGGTCAGGGCCAGGTAGAGGAGGTGGACCAGACTGTAGTGGTCAGGGCCAGGTAGAGGAGGTGGACCAGACTGTAGTGGTCAGGGCGAGGTAGGGGAGGTGGACCAGACTGTAGTGGTCAGGGCCAGGTAGAGGAGTTTGACCAGACTGTAGTGGTCAGGGCGAGGTAGGGGAGGTGGACCAGACTGTAGTGGTCAGGGCCAGGTAGAGGAGGTGGACCAGACTGTAGTGGTCAGGGCCAGGTAGAGGAGTTTGACCAGACTGTAGTGGTCAGGGCCAGGTAGAGGAGGTGGACCAGACTGTAGTGGTCAGGGCCAGGTAGAGGAGTTTGACCAGACTGTAGTGGTCAGGGCCAGGTAGAGGAGTTTGACCAGACTGTAGTGGTCAGGGCGAGGTAGGGGAGGTGGACCAGACTGTAGTGGTCAGGGCCAGGTAGAGGAGTTTGACCAGACTGTAGTGGTCAGGGCCAGGTAGGGGAGGTGGACCAGACTGTAGTGGTCAGGGCGAGGTAGAGGAGGTGGACCAGACTGTAGTGGTCAGGGCGAGGTAGGGGAGGTGGACCAGACTGTAGTGGTCAGGGCCAGGTAGAGGAGGTGGACCAGACTGTAGTGGTCAGGGCCAGGTAGAGGAGGTGGACCAGACTGTAGTGGTCAGGGCCAGGTAGAGGAGGTGGACCAGACTGTAGTGGTCAGGGCCAGGTAGAGGAGGTGGACCAGACTGTAGTGGTCAGGGCCAGGTAGAGGAGGTGGACCAGACTGTAGTGGTCAGGGCGAGGTAGAGGAGGTGGACCAGACTGTAGTGGTCAGGGCCAGGTAGAGGAGTTTGACCAGACTGTAGTGGTCAGGGCCAGGTAGAGGAGGTGGACCAGACTGTAGTGGTCAGGGCCAGGTAGAGGAGTTTGACCAGACTGTAGTGGTCAGGGCCAGGTAGAGGAGTTTGACCAGACTGTAGTGGTCAGGGCGAGGTAGGGGAGGTGGACCAGACTGTAGTGGTCAGGGCCAGGTAGAGGAGTTTGACCAGACTGTAGTGGTCAGGGCCAGGTAGGGGAGGTGGACCAGACTGTAGTGGTCAGGGCGAGGTAGAGGAGGTGGACCAGACTGTAGTGGTCAGGGCGAGGTAGGGGAGGTGGACCAGACTGTAGTGGTCAGGGCCAGGTAGAGGAGGTGGACCAGACTGTAGTGGTCAGGGCCAGGTAGAGGAGGTGGACCAGACTGTAGTGGTCAGGGCCAGGTAGAGGAGGTGGACCAGACTGTAGTGGTCAGGGCCAGGTAGAGGAGGTGGACCAGACTGTAGTGGTCAGGGCCAGGTAGAGGAGGTGGACCAGACTGTAGTGGTCAGGGCGAGGTAGAGGAGGTGGACCAGACTGTAGTGGTCAGGGCCAGGTAGAGGAGGTGGACCAGACTGTAGTGGTCAGGGCCAGGTAGAGGAGGTGGACCAGACTGTAGTGGTCAGGGCCAGGTAGGGGAGGTGGACCAGACTGTAGTGGTCAGGGCCAGGTAGAGGAGTTTGACCAGACTGTAGTGGTCAGGGCCAGGTAGAGGAGGTGGACCAGACTGTAGTGGTCAGGGCCAGGTAGAGGAGGTGGACCAGACTGTAGTGGTCAGGGCCAGGTAGGGGAGGTGGACCAGACTGTAGTGGTCAGGGCCAGGTAGAGGAGGTGGACCAGACTGTAGTGGTCAGGGCCAGGTAGAGGAGGTGGACCAGACTGTAGTGGTCAGGGCCAGGTAGAGGAGGTGGACCAGACTGTAGTGGTCAGGGCCAGGTAGAGGAGGTGGACCAGACTGTAGTGGTCAGGGCCAGGTAGAGGAGGTGGACCAGACTGTAGTGGTCAGGGCCAGGTAGAGGAGGTGGACCAGACTGTAGTGGTCAGGGCCAGGTAGGGGAGGTGGACCAGACTGTAGTGGTCAGGGCCAGGTAGAGGAGGTGGACCAGACTGTAGTGGTCAGGGCCAGGTAGAGGAGGTGGACCAGACTGTAGTGGTCAGGGCCAGGTAGAGGAGGTGGACCAGACTGTAGTGGTCAGGGCCAGGTAGAGGAGGTGGACCAGACTGTAGTGGTCAGGGCCAGGTAGAGGAGGTGGACCAGACTGTAGTGGTCAGGGCCAGGTAGAGGAGGTGGACCAGACTGTAGTGGTCAGGGCCAGGTAGAGGAGGTGGACCAGACTGTAGTGGTCAGGGCCAGGTAGAGGAGGTGGACCAGACTGTAGTGGTCAGGCCAGGTAGAGGAGGTGGACCAGACTGTAGTGGTCAGGGCCAGGTAGAGGAGGTGGACCAGACTGTAGTGGTCAGGGCCAGGTAGAGGAGGTGGACCAGACTGTAGTGGTCAGGGCGAGGTGGAGGAGGTGGACCAGACTGTAGTGGTCAGGGCCAGGTAGGGGAGGTGGACCAGACTGCAGTGGTCAGGGCGAGGTGGAGGAGGTGGACCAGACTGTAGTGGTCAGGGC
Source organism: Oncorhynchus kisutch (assembly GCF_002021735.2). Classification (NCBI taxonomy): domain Eukaryota; kingdom Metazoa; phylum Chordata; class Actinopteri; order Salmoniformes; family Salmonidae; genus Oncorhynchus; species Oncorhynchus kisutch. The sequence goes on along the minus strand of NC_034196.2, from coordinate 46,571,419 downwards.
GAGGTAGAGGAGGTGGACCAGACTGTAGTGGTCAGGGCCAGGTGGAGGAGGTGGACCAGACTGTAGTGGCCAGGTGGAGATTCATCAGGTGGTTTAACATGGTCCTGTATGGCTGCTATCTTTAGTTTTTTGCACTAAGTGTATCCACTATCATTCTCTATGATAAACAAAAACTCAGATCGCAAATTATCAACAGGACTCTTGTAACCACAATAGTCTCAGTTTTTCTGAAACATGGTTTTCGTACAAGATACCTCCCATGGCCATCGAACTTGATGGATTCTCCATTTGCAGAGTGGACAGGTAATCGGATTCGCGGAAATACAGAAGAGGAGGGATATGTCTCTTCATCAACAACAACTGATGTGCTGACTCTAGCGCAGTGGAAGTCTCCACCCATTGGTCACCTGTCTTGGAATACCTGATGGTCAAATGCCAACACTTCGACCCCCAGAATTGACATCTGTTATCGTATAAATTCCACCTCAGAACAACAACAACAACAAGCTGGCACTTGAGGAATTGGACGAGGCTATAAACAAGCAAGAAACCATGCATCCGGAGGCTGCTTTCCTTCTTGCCAGTGATTTCAATTCTGTGCCATTAAGACACGTAGTGCCGAACTTTTATCAAAACGTCTCTTTCACCACTAGGAGGGATTAAGTACTGGACACCTGTTGCCTAACCCACAAGCAAGCATACAAAGCCCTTCCTCATAACCCTTTCGGCAAATCAGATCACAAACCTATACTCCTGCTTCCTATTTACAGATAAAAGCTCAAACAGAAAGTACCCATGATGCTCTATGTTGAAAAATGGTTGGCTCGAAGCAGAGGCTATGCTACAGGACTTTTCTTTGCGCTAACTGGAATATGTTCCTGGGACTCCGCCGATAGCATCGATGAGCTAACACCTCCGTCACCGGCTTCATCAAGAAATGCTTCGCCAACATTGTCCCCACAGTGAACGTTCGCTGCTTCCCCAATCAGAAGCCCTGGATTAACTCAGAGGTGAACGCTCACAGGGCTATCGCAGCCAACCTCGAGGCTACAGTCTTGAGGACACGAACACGTACAAGAAGTAGCGCTACAATTTCCGCAGAGCCTTCAAACAGGCAAAAGGACAATATCCGAACAAGGTGAAATCCTATTATACCGGCTCTGATGCTTGGCGCATGTGGCAGGGGCTACAGTACATTACGGATTACAAAGGAAGCCGTGATCTGCCCAACGATGCCTCCCTACTAGACAAACTCAATACATTTTACACCCTGTTCAACAAAAACAACACAGAGTCCTGCACGTGGTCCCCCGCTAATCCGGAGGACTAGGTGATCTCGCTTTTCCCGAGACTGATGAGCGAGTCAGGAATTTAAACGGGTCAACACTCGTAAGGCCGCAGGGCCATACAGTATTCCAGGGAGTGTCCACAGACCAGCTGGCAGGCGTCTTCACAGACATTTTCAACCTCCCAGTCTGTTATCCCCACATGTTTCAAGCTGACTACTATCAATCCTGTCCCCAAATACTCTAAGGAACACGTGTAAAACTCATTCCACGGCGGGCCGGGTGTCTGCGGGTTTTCGCTCCAACCTTGTACTTGATTGATGAATTAAGGTCAACAATTAGTAAGGAACTCCCCTCACCTGGTTGCCTAGGTCTTAGCTGAAAGGAAAAACCCCAAAACCTGCAGACACACAACCCTCAGTGGAATGAGTTTGACTGCTCTAAGGCATTCTGCCACAATGACCTGTAGCTCTCACATCTGTAATAATGAATGCCCTGGACCCACTCCAATGTGCATACCGCCCCAACTAGGGCTGTGGTGGTCATGACATCAACTCCATCATCCCAAACGCCCTGGACCCACTCCAATGTGCATACCGCCCCAACTAGGGCTGTGGTGGTCATGACATCAACTCCATCATCCCAAACGCCCTGGACCCACTCCAATGTGCATACCGCCCCAACTAGGGCTGTGGTGGTCATGACATCAACTCCATCATCCCAAACGCCCTGGACCCACTCCAATGTGCATACCGCCCCAACTAGGGCTGTGGTGGTCATGACATCAACTCCATCATCCCAAACGCCCTGGACCCACTCCAATGTAGATACCGCCCCAACTAGGGCTGTGGTGGGCATGACATCAACTCCATCATCCCAAACGCCCTGGACCCACTCCAATGTGCATACCGCCCCAACTAGGGCTGTGGTGGTCATGGCACACATCAACTCCATCATCACAAACGCCCTGGACCCACTCCAATGTGCATACCGCCCCAACTAGGGCTGTGGTGGTCATGGCACACATCAACTCCATCATCCCAAATGCCCTGGACCCACTCCAATGTGCATACCGCCCCAACTAGGGCTGTGGTGGTCATGACATCAACTCCATCATCCCAAACGCCCTGGACCCACTCCAATGTGCATACCGCCCCAACTAGGGCTGTGGTGGTCATGACATCAACTCCATCATCCCAAACGCCCTGGACCCACTCCAATGTGCATACCGCCCCAACTAGGGCTGTGGTGGTCATGACATTTTGTCAGACGATTATTGTAATGCAAAAGACTGCAGGTCTCATGGTAATTGACCGTTAATATATACATAATTACACATTCAGCACCTCCGTACCTACAAGTACGGACGCACATATTTGGAACATCCACATTTAAAAAAGTCTAATACATCAATTGAATTTACACATCACAATAAATCCATGATTTATTTTAGTCAGGTGTAAAGAAACATCATATGAATTAAATGTATTTCACAAGAAGAGAATATGGAGTCCTACTGTATGTTATCTGGCTATGAGCTATGCCATAGGGTGTAGGCTTATTCATTTAGCAGACAAGATATACTTTAAATAATATGATTTTATAGTACGAAAAATATAATTTAATTTAGCTGAAAAAAATTGAAAGGACAGTGTTCTGCTCTGCTCTGCTCTCTGAACTGAGGAGTGATCCTGAATGAGCCTGTCCTGCTCTGCTCTCTGAACTGAGGCGTGATCCTGAATGAGCCTGTCCTGCTCTGCTCTCTGAACTGAGGAGTGATCCTGAATGAGCCTGTCCTGCTCTGCTCTCTGAACTGAGGAGTGATCCTGAATGAGCCTGCCCTGCTCTGCTCTCTGAACTGAGGCGTGATCCTGAATGAGCCTGTCCTGCTCTGCTCTCTGAACTGAGGAGTGATCCTGAATGAGCCTGTCCTGCTCTGCTCTCTGAACTGAGGCCTGATCCTGAATGAGCCTGCTCTGCTCTCTGAACTGAGGCCTGATCCTGAATGAGCCTGTCCTGCTCTGCTCTCTGAACTGAGGAGTGATCCTGAATGAGCCTGTCCTGCTCTGCTCTCTGAACTGAGGCGTGATCCTGAATGAGCCTGCTCTGCTCTGCTCTCTGAACTGAGGAGTGATCCTGAATGAGCCTGCTCTGCTCTGCTCTCTGAACTGAGGAGTGATCCTGAATGAGCCTGCTCTGCTCTGCTCTCTGAACTGAGGAGTGATCCTGAATGAGCCTCTCCTGCTCTGCTCTCTGTTTTCTCTTGCCTTGCCTGGAGTGCCAGATGGCCAGGTTTTACTTTTTATTTTATTTTTGGAACTATTCCTACACATGTAGCCTCTTAATTTGATCCAGCTTGCTACAGCAGGAAAATAATCCTGCAGCAACAGAACATTGGTATTAATATTTGGATTATAACTAATGAACATTTTTGGTAACACTTTAAAATAACTTGTGATAAAGCATTTATAAAGATGAGTAAATAGTTTATTCATCATCATAATTACTCCCACATTTGTAAATCTTATTAACCTAGTTATTTAAAAATGTATAAACAACTTTTAAAATATGTAATAACGATTTATAAAATCATTGATAAGATGTTTAATATAGGTCCTTATAAACCATTTACTAACCATTAGCTAACTATTTTTTTGCACAGCCTCACTCAAAGTGTTAGTTCTACTTTATTGCTACTTTATAAATGTTTTGACCCCGCTAATTGGTCCTCACGCACAAAGCAGTTTAACCACCACTTCCTCAATCCTAGTACATCCAAAATAACAAAAAAGTGACGAAAACCCACAAAACACCAGGAAACTACTGCTTCTCGTTCGTTGGCCTTACGCATTCCATCCCGTTGCGATTCCTCACTTTTACACGGGCAGAATCTGTCTGAGAGAGATTAAAGATCGGTTCATAGACTGCTTAAATAAATCAATATCTGAGACTATTATTTCTCTGAACTATCCCATTACGCTTGAAGAATCCCTACCTTTAAAAAGTCCAATAAAAAGATGGCCTCCAAACAAAACCTCTACGGTTAATTGCCTGAAGCACTGAAAAGATTTAAACATGTAACATGTCTACCTACAATCACGTGTCAGCAGTAAAGGAATGAATTTTAAAAAACAGCCCGGTCCGGCCAGCTTGTTGTGTATAGGCTACATCTCTCTGTTTTATGATCAGTTTGCGTTCGTGAGGTTGAAAACATAAGCAGAAACATTCACATTACATTCTTCCTCAAGTCCTTGAAATTGTTGTTTCACAAACAGTTTTTCTGAATAAAATGTTTCCTTTAACGTCCTGTGTTGGTTCTTCTTCTTTCATTGATATGTTCTCGGCTTTTATGAGACCTTAAGGATTTACTAAGCATTATAAATGATTTATTACGATTTACTAAGCATTATAAATGATTTATTACGATTTACTAAGCATTATAAATGATTTATTACGATTTACTAAGCATTATAAATGATTTATTACGATTTACTAAGCATTATAAATGATTTATTACGATTGACTAAGCATTATAAATGATTTATTACGATTTACTAAGCATTATAAATGATTTATTATGATTTACTAAGCATTATACATGATTTATTACGATTTACTAAGCATTATAAATGATTTATTACGATTTACTAAGCATTATACATGATTTATTACGATTTACTAAGCATTATACATGATTTATTACGATTTACTAAGCATTATAAATGATTTATTACGATTTACTAAGCATTATAAATGATTTATTACGATTTACTAAGCATTATACATGATTTATTACGATTTACTAAGCATTATAAATGATTTATTACGATTTACTAAGCATTATAAATGATTTATTACGAGTTATTAAAACGCCCTACCATTTTATGTAGGGGGTTGATGCATTTTTTGTCATTTTTTTGTAAAGAAAATCAAGTCGTAATTATTAAGCGGAAATTACAAACTTCAGAAGCCTTTTAAAATCTCAAATACACTACAGGTTTTAACGTTCTCCTGTAACAAGGTGATCAAACTAAGAAATCTCTCCTCTATAGGTCCATTAAGCCAGACAAGCTCAATCAAACACATTTTAAGTAGGGATGCACGATATTACAGTAAGCATATCGGAATCGGACGATATTAGCTAAAAATGCCTATATCGGCATCGATGTCAAAGCTGATGTGCATACCTATATAACGTAGGTAGAGGACGTAAAGAACACAGCATTCCTAACCTAGTGCACAATGTCTGCAGTGTGGATCGAGCAGTCAACAAGTCCAGCAGTAATTTGAAAGAGTAAGAACATTTCAGAGAGAATTCATTCAATGGAATTCATTGCCCTTGACAATCAACCGTTCTCTGTCGTGGATGATGTTGGCTTTTGCCGACTGGTTGAGCACCTCGAGCCCCGGAACACACTACCAAGTAGGCGCTATTTTTCAGATGTTGCCCTACCGGAGTTACACAGTATTGTTGAAATGCACATCCATGTGCGTCACTGCTATTAGCTTCACGACTGACATTTGGACCAGCGATATCAACCCCATGAGCATATTGAGTCTGACAGCACAGTGGGTCGACGAGGATTTCATATTGAGTCTGACAGCACAGTGGGTCGACGAGGATTTCGTATTGAGGAAAGCCGTATTGCTCAAGAATGTGCTGGTTCTCCGCTGCTGCTGCCATTTCAATGGCATTTGAAAACATGTTTGAAACTTGGAAACATGAACACACTCCTGGCACCATTCGAACAACTGACTGGAGAAAGAAGCTCATCAACTGTGTCTGCAGCAGATGTGATACCCTCTGTCATGGCATTGAAACGCCTGCTCAACAAAAACGCCAACACAGACCGTGGGGTTAAAATGTGTAAAAGTGCTCTATACTAGAACATGCGAATCAGTGGCATTCTCTCTGAGCCTCTACTGTGTCGGACACAGACAGACAGACAGACAGACAGACAGACAGACAGACAGACAGACAGACAGACAGACAGACAGACAGACAGACAGACAGACAGAGCTGAAACTTCACTGCTTGTCATGTATGATGAAATCCTGGTTGAGAATGAAACGACGGAACAAATGAACAACAGCACAGCAAGTAAGTGAAATAAATAGGTTTTGATTATGTTTTACTTGGGGGTGGCAGGTATCCTAGTGGTTAGAGTGTGGTTAGAGCGAATCCCTGAGCTGACAAGGTAAAAAATCTGTCGTTCTGCCCCTGAATAAGGCAGTTAACCCACGATTCCTAGGCCGTCATTGTAAATTAGAATTTGTTTTTAACTGACTTGCCTGGTTAAATAAATAAATACTGTAATGGGGACAAATGTCAACAAAATAACTTTTTGGTGTGTGTGTTTGAACTATTTAACTGTACTAGAATGCTTAAAAGGCCACTCTAATTTTAAATATCGGTTATCAGTATCAGGGTTGTTTTTTTTGGCAAGGAAAATATCGGATATCGGTATCGGCCAACAATGTCATATCGGTGCATCCCTGATTTGAAGTATTTGATAATATTGAAAAAACTACTTAAACCCAGGTCTGGACCAGACTACAGCAAGGCATGATGGTTGGACAGGCCAGGTTGATGTAGTACAACTCTGTTTAAAGCCTACTGAAGTTATCTCTGCAGTCTAGCTGCTCTGCTCTGCTCTGCACACCTCCCTATATGAACGTCCCACAAGCCCCTCAGAGACTCTAGTAGCAGAGACTCTAGTAGCAGAGACTCTAGTAGCAGAGACTCTAGTAGCAGAGACTCTAGTAGCAGACTCTTGTAGCAGAGACTGTAGTAGCAGAGACTCTAGTAGCAGAGACTCCATTAGCAGAGACTCTAGCTGCAGAGACTCTAGTAGCAGAGACTCTAGTAGCAGAGACTCCAGCAGCAGAGACTCTAGTAGCAGAGACTCTAGTAGCAGAGACTCTAGTAGCAGAGACTCTAGTAGCAGAGACTCCATTAGCAGAGACTCTAGCTGCAGAGACTCTAGTAGCAGAGACTCTAGTAGCAGAGACTCCAGCAGCAGAGACTCTAGTAGCAGAGACTCTAGTAGCAGAGACTCTAGTAGCAGAGACTCCATTAGCAGAGACTCTAGCTGCAGAGACTCCAGCAGCAGAGACTCCATTAGCAGAGACTCTAGTAGCAGAGACTCCATTAGCAGAGACTCTAGTAGCAGAGACTCCATTAGCAGAGACTCTAGTAGCAGAGACTCCAGCAGCAGAGACTCCATTAGCAGAGACTCTAGTAGCAGAGACTCTAGTAGCAGAGACTCCATTAGCAGAGACTCTAGCTGCAGAGACTCTAGTAGCAGAGACTCTAGTAGCAGAGACTGTAGTAGCAGAGACTCTAGTAGCAGAGACTCTAGTAGCAGAGACTCCAGCAGCAGAGACTCTAGTAGCAGAGACTCCATTAGCAGAGACTCTAGCTGCAGAGACTCCAGCAGCAGAGACTCCATTAGCAGAGACTCTAGTAGCAGAGACTCCATTAGCAGAGACTCTAGTAGCAGAGACTCCATTAGCAGAGATTCTAGTAGCAGAGACTCTAGTAGCAGAGACTCCATTAGCAGAGACTCTAGCTGCAGAGACTCTAGTAGCAGAGACTCTAGTAGCAGAGACTGTAGTAGCAGAGACTCTAGTAGCAGAGACTCCAGCAGCAGAGACTCTAGTAGCAGAGACTCTAGTAGCAGAGACTCTAGTAGCAGAGACTCCATTAGCAGAGACTCTAGCTGCAGAGACTCCAGCAGCAGAGACTCCATTAGCAGAGACTCTAGTAGCAGAGACTCCATTAGCAGAGACTCCATTAGCAGAGACTCTAGTAGCAGAGACTCCAGCAGCAGAGACTCCATTAGCAGAGACTCTAGTAGCAGAGACTCTAGTAGCAGAGACTCCATTAGCAGAGACTCTAGCTGCAGAGACTCTAGTAGCAGAGACTCTAGTAGCAGAGACTGTAGTAGCAGAGACTCTAGTAGCAGAGACTCCATTAGCAGAGACTCTAGCTGCAGAGACTCTAGTAGCAGAGACTCTAGTAGCAGAGACTCCAGCAGCAGAGACTCTAGTAGCAGAGACTCTAGTAGCAGAGACTCTAGTAGCAGAGACTCCATTAGCAGAGACTCTAGCTGCAGAGACTCTAGTAGCAGAGACTCTAGTAGCAGAGACTCCAGCAGCAGAGACTCTAGTAGCAGAGACTCTAGTAGCAGAGACTCTAGTAGCAGAGACTCCATTAGCAGAGACTCTAGCTGCAGAGACTCCAGCAGCAGAGACTCCATTAGCAGAGACTCTAGTAGCAGAGACTCCATTAGCAGAGACTCTAGTAGCAGAGACTCCAGCAGCAGAGACTCCATTAGCAGAGACTCTAGTAGCAGAGACTCTAGTAGCAGAGACTCCATTAGCAGAGACTCTAGCTGCAGAGACTCTAGTAGCAGAGACTCTAGTAGCAGAGACTCCAGCAGCAGAGACTCTAGTAGCAGAGACTCTAGTAGCAGAGACTCTAGTAGCAGAGACTCCAGCAGCAGTCCAGGTCTTGAGATTTGACCCCTGCATTCCTATGGGGGCTAATGAGTAGAGGGAGCAGGCATTAGGATTACTCCATCCCTGTGGGTGTGTTCTATAAATACATCTGATTGGTCAGTCCATCCCTGTGGGTGTGTTCTATAAATACATCTGATTGGTCAGTCCATCTATGTAGGTGTGTTCCATGAAGACATTACACCCATACACACATAAATTAAATCCAGATTGACAATCGACAAAGCTAAATAGGTGTTAAGCTAAGTAGGTTTGAAGATAAATAGGTTTGATGCTAAATAGGTTTTAAACTAAATCGTTTTGAAGGTAAATAGGTTTTATAGTAAACAGGCTTTACGCTGGATACTGAGTTGTTTGTCTGTATAGGAATGGGAGAATAAACAGACATGTTCAGTACACCAGGGATGAGCTGGGACTGTTTAGATTCTTACAGGCTGAATACATGCCTGTCTGTCGGTCATCCTGGGGGCTGTGTGCGTGCGTGCGTGTGTGTGTGTGTGTGTGAGAGAGAGAGAGAGAGAGAGAGAGAGAGAGAGAGAGAGAGAGAGAGAGAGAGAGAGAGAGAGAGAGAGAGAGAGAGAGAGAGAGAGAGAGAGAGAGAGAGAGAGAGAGAGAGAGAGAGAGAGAGAGAGAGAGAGAGAGAGATAAGAGGGGGCGAGAGACAATTCTCCCAGACAAGGCCGAATCCCAGCCTAGCCCAGGGCCAGAGCCAGGGAGTGATCATTGGTTCTCCTCCCTCTCCTATCACAGCAGCCACTTACCCGGAGAAACCTGAACTACTTGGAGGACGAGGGTAGTGCACTACACTACCTTCAGAAAGTATTCATACTAGAGGTCGACCGATTAATCGGAATGGGCGATTAATCAGTGCCGATTTCAAGTTTTCATAACAATCGGAAATCCGTATTTTTGGACACCGATTTGGGCGAATGTTTATTATTTTTTATTTTTTACACCTTTATTTAACTAGGCCTAGGAAAGGTGGGTTTGTTCAGGGGCAGAACGACAGCTTTTTGCCTTGTCAGCTTGGGGATTCGTTTTTGCAACCTTACTAGTTACTAGTTACTAGTCCAACGCTCTAACCACCTGCCTTACATTGCACTCCACGAGGAGCCTGCATGGCAGGCTGACTACCTATTACACGAGGGCAGCAAGGAGCCAAGGTAAGTTGCCAGCTAGCATTAAACTTATCTTATAAAAAACAATCAATCATAATCACTAGTTAACTACACATGGTTGATGATATTACTAGTTTATCTAGCGTGTCCTGCGTTGCATATAATTGATGCGTTAATTTCTCATCGAATCACAGCCTACTTCGCCAAACGGGTGATGATTTAGCACTGTCATTGCAGCAAACCTAAATATAAACATCAATGCCTTTCTTTAAAATCAGTACACAAGTATATACTTTTAAACCTGCATATTTAGTTAATATTGCCTGCTAAACATGAATTTCTTATAACTAGGTCAATTAAACCTCTCTTGCGTTCCGTGAGAGCAGTCAGGGTATATGCAGCAGTCAGGGTATATGCAGCAGTCAGGGTATATGCAGCAGTCAGGGTATATGCAGCAGTCAGGGTATATGCAGCAGTCAGGGTATATGCAGCAGTCAGGGTATATGCAGCAGTCAGGGTATATGCAGCAGTCAGGGTATATGCAGCAGTCAGGGTAGATGCAGCAGTCAGGGTAGATGCAGCAGTCAGGGTAGATGCAGCAGTCAGGGTAGATGCAGCAGTCAGGGTATATGCAGAAGTCAGGGTATATGCAGCAGTCAGGGTATATGCAGCAGTCAGGGTATATGCAGCAGTCTGGGTATATGCAGCAGTCAGGGTATATGCAGAAGTCAGGGTATATGCAGCAGTCTGGGTATATGCAGCAGTCAGGGTATATGCAGCAGTCAGGGTATATGCAGCAGTCTGGGTATATGCAGCAGTCTGGGTATATGCAGCAGTCAGGGTATATGCAGCAGTCAGGGTATATGCAGCAGTCAGGGTATATGCAGCAGTCAGGGTATATGCAGAAGTCAGGGTATATGCAGCAGTCTGGGTATATGCAGCAGTCAGGGTATATGCAGCAGTCAGGGTATATGCAGCAGTCAGGGTATATGCAGCAGTCAGGGTATATGCAGCAGTCAGGGTAGATGCAGCAGTCAGGGTATATGCAGCAGTCAGGGTAGATGCAGCAGTCAGGGTAGATGCAGCAGTCAGGGTATATGCAGCAGTCAGGGTATATGCAGCAGTCAGGGTATATGCAGCAGTCAGGGTATATGCAGCAGTCAGGGTATATGCAGCAGTCAGGGTATATGCAGCAGTCAGGGTAGATGCAGCAGTCAGAGTAGATGCAGCAGTCAGGGTAGATGCAGCAGTCAGGGTAGATGCAGCAGTCAGGGTATATGCAGAAGTCAGGGTATATGCAGCAGTCAGGGTATATGCAGCAGTCAGGGTATATGCAGCAGTCTGGGTATATGCAGCAGTCAGGGTATATGCAGAAGTCAGGGTATATGCAGCAGTCTGGGTATATGCAGCAGTCAGGGTATATGCAGCAGTCAGGGTATATGCAGCAGTCAGGGTATATGCAGCAGTCAGGGTATATGCAGCAGTCAGGGTAGATGCAGCAGTCAGGGTAGATGCAGCAGTCAGGGTAGATGCAGCAGTCAGGGTAGATGCAGCAGTCAGGGTATATGCAGAAGTCAGGGTATATGCAGCAGTCAGGGTATATGCAGCAGTCAGGGTATATGCAGCAGTCTGGGTATATGCAGCAGTCAGGGTATATGCAGAAGTCAGGGTATATGCAGCAGTCTGGGTATATGCAGCAGTCAGGGTATATGCAGCAGTCAGGGTATATGCAGCAGTCTGGGTATATGCAGCAGTCAGGGTATATGCAGCAGTCAGGGTATATGCAGCAGTCAGGGTATATGCAGCAGTCAGGGTATATGCAGAAGTCAGGGTATATGCAGCAGTCTGGGTATATGCAGCAGTCAGGGTATATGCAGCAGTCAGGGTATATGCAGCAGTCAGGGTATATGCAGCAGTCAGGGTATATGCAGCAGTCAGGGTATATGCAGCAGTCAGGGTATATGCAGCAGTCAGGGTATATGCAGCAGTCAGGGTAGATGCAGCAGTCAGGGTAGATGCAGCAGTCAGGGTAGATGCAGCAGTCAGGGTATATGCAGCAGTCAGGGTATATGCAGCAGTCAGGGTATATGCAGCAGTCAGGGTATATGCAGCAGTCAGGGTATATGCAGCAGTCAGGGTATATGCAGCAGTCAGGGTATATGCAGCAGTCAGGGTATATGCAGCAGTCAGGGTAGATGCAGCAGTCAGGGTAGATGCAGCAGTCAGGGTAGATGCAGCAGTCAGGGTAGATGCAGCAGTCAGGGTAGATGCAGCAGTCAGGGTATATGCAGAAGTCAGGGTATATGCAGCAGTCAGGGTATATGCAGCAGTCTGGGTATATGCAGCAGTCTGGGTATATGCAGCAGTCAGGGTATATGCAGAAGTCAGGGTATATGCAGCAGTCTGGGTATATGCAGCAGTCAGGGTATATGCAGCAGTCAGGGTATATGCAGCAGTCAGGGTATATGCAGCAGTCTGGGTATATGCAGCAGTCAGGGTATATGCAGCAGTCAGGGTATATGCAGCAGTCAGGGTATATGCAGCAGTCAGGGTATATGCAGCAGTCAGGGTATATGCAGCAGTCTGGGTATATGCAGCAGTCAGGGTATATGCAGCAGTCAGGGTATATGCAGCAGTCAGGGTATATGCAGCAGTCAGGGTATATGCAGCAGTCAGGGTATATGCAGCAGTCAGGGTAGATGCAGCAGTCAGGGTATATGCAGCAGTCAGGGTAGATGCAGCAGTCAGGGTAGATGCAGCAGTCAGGGTATATGCAGCAGTCAGGGTATATGCAGCAGTCAGGGTATATGCAGCAGTCAGGGTATATGCAGCAGTCAGGGTATATGCAGCAGTTTGGGCCGCGTGGCTCGTTGTGAACTGTGTGAAGTCCATTTATTCCTAACCAAGACCGTAATTAATTTGGCAGAATTTTACATAATTATGACATAACATTGAAGGTTGTGCAATCTAACAAGAGTATTTAGACTGATGGATGCCACCCGTTAGATAAAATACGGAACGGTTCCGTATTTCACTGAAAGAATAAACGTTTTGTTTTCGAAATGATAGTTTCCGGATTCGACCATATCAATGACCATGTGTGTTATCGTGTTATAATTAAGTCTATGATTTGATATTCGATAGAGCAGTCTGACTGAGCGATGGTAGGCACCAGCAGGCTCGAAAGCATTCATTCAAACAGCACTTTACTGTGTTTGCCAGCAGCTCTTCGCAATGCTTCAAGCATTGAGCTGTTTATGACTTCAAGTGTATCAACTCCAGAGATGTTTCTATGTTTTGGCCGGGTATGGTTCTCAATCAGGGACAGCTGTCTATCGTTGTCTCTGATTAGGAATCATACTTAGGCAGCCTGTTTTCCCACCTTAGTTGTGGGTAGTTGTCTGTGTTGGTGGCCTGTATAGCCATAGTAAGCTTCACGGTCGTAGTTGTTGTTTCTTGTTTTTGTTGGCAATAACTACCCACGCTGCAGCTTGGTCCGGTCATTTCCCTGACGACGTTTGTGACACTAATTCATACCCCTTGACTTATAGCACATTTAGTTTTGTTACAGCCTGAAATCAAAATGGATTCAATTGATTTACACACAATATCCCAAAATGGCAAAGTGAAAACATGTTTTAAGACATTTCTGCAAATGTATTGAAAATGAAACACAGAAATAAATGAATTTATAAATAAGTATTCACACCCCTGACGCTATACATGTTTGAATCACCTTTGGCAGTGATTACAGCTGTGAGTCTCTCAGAGTTTTCCACATCTGGATTGTACAACATTTGCCCATTATTCTTTTCCAAATTCTTCACGCTCCGTCACATTGGTTGTTGATCATTGCTAGACAGCCATTTTAGATGTTGAAGCAGATTTAAGTCAAAACTGTAACTCGGCCTCTTGGTAAGCAACTTCTTGGTAAGCAACTCCATTGTAGATGTGGCCTTGTGTTTAAGGTTATTGTCCTGCTGAACTGCACCTATCATGTAGATTTAGCCTTGTGTTATAGGTTATTGTCCTGCTGAAAGGTGAATTAATCTCCCAGTGTCTGGTGGAAACCAGACTGAACCAGGTTTTCCTCTAGGATTCTGCCTGTGCTTAACTCCATTCCCATTCTTTAGATCCTGAACAACTCCCCAGCCCTTAAAGATTACAAGCATACCCATAACATGATGCAGCCACCACAATGGTTGAAAATATGGAAAGTGGTACTCAGTAATGTATTGGATTGGATTTGCCCCCAAACATTATAGGCTATTGTGTGAAGGCCAGTGAACCCACCCCCCAAAAAAATCTCAACTTAATCCATTTTAAATTCAGGTTGGAACAAAATGTGGAAAAAGTCAAGGGGGGTGAATACTTTCTGAAGGTCCTTGAGAATAGGGAAGCCATTTGGGAAGCAGAAGTTGTCTGATATGAGATCATTCGAGCCTACCACCACCCCTGGTGTTGCTCCACTCTGCAACAACATTCTTGTGGGAGCCAGTTTACCCCGGTGCACGGCCACAGCCAAATATTTAGCCTGTCAGATAGAATCAGACTCAAACACAAAAGAGAGTGCCTAGAATGACAGCCCCTCCCGGGCCCCTCCAGGCCCCCGGCGGCGAGGCCCATCAACACCACCTCCGACGTAGGGAGGGCGGACAGCGGGAGAGAGCCACAGAGCTGTCGGCTCCACAGAGCTCCAGTGTTCACAGGGTAGGTCCCAAATGGCACCCTATTCCTTATGTAGTGCACTACTTTTGATCAGAGCAGTATGGGATTCCTGGTCAAAAGTAGTGCACTACATAGGGAATAAGGTACGATTAACAAAATAATGGAGCCACTCAATTCAGACGTTCATTGAAAAAACATGATCGTGAGGTTAAAAATACAAACAGAAGCAAAACAGACATCAATCTGGAGGCTGGATGTTAAACCAGGGACATGATGTTAATCTGACACAGGGACATGATGTTAATCTGACACAGGGACCTCATGTTAATCTGACACAGGGACCTCATGTTAATCTGACACAGGGACATGATGTTAATCTGACACAGGGACCTCATGTTAATCTGACACAGGGACCTCATGTTAATCTGACACAGGGACCTCATGTTAATCTGACACAGGGACCTCATGTTAATCTGACACAGGGACCTTATGTTAATCTGACACAGGGACCTCATGTTAATCTGACACAGGGACCTCATGTTAATCTGACACAGGGACCTCATGTTAATCTGACACAGGGACCTCATGTTAATCTGACACAGGGACCTCATGTTAATCTGACACAGGGACATGATGTTAATCTGACACAGGGACCTCATGTTAATCTGACACAGGGACCTCATGTTAATCTGACACAGGGACCTCATGTTAATCTGACACAGGGACCTCATGTTAATCTGACACAGGGACCTCATGTTAATCTGACACAGGGACCTCATGTTTCTCCGGTGTTGACCATTCTGTCTGACCCTGAGCCTGACCCTGACCCAGCCTGCCATCCTGTACCTTCACCCCATCTATCTAGATTACTGACCTCTGTCTGACCCTGACCCTGCCTGCCATCCTGTACCTTTGACCCACCTATCTAGATTACTGACCTCTGTCTGACCCTGAGCCTGACCCTGCCTGCCGACCTGTACCTTTGACCCACCTATCTAGATTACTGACCTCTGTCTGACCCTGAGCCTGACCCTGACCCAGCCTGCCATCCTGTACCTTCACCCCATCTATCTAGATTACTGACCTCTGTCTGACCCTGACCCTGCCTGCCGTCCTGTACCTTTGACCCACCTATCTAGATTACTGACCTCTGTCTGACCCTGACCCTGCCTGCCGACCTGTACCTTTGACCCACCTATCTGGATTACTGACCTCTGCCTGACATTGACCCGTCATTTGCCTGCTCCTGTTCGATTAATAAACTGTTGTTACTTCGATGTTGTCTGCATCTGGGTTTTACCTAATATACA
Source organism: Oncorhynchus kisutch (assembly GCF_002021735.2). Taxonomy (NCBI): domain Eukaryota; kingdom Metazoa; phylum Chordata; class Actinopteri; order Salmoniformes; family Salmonidae; genus Oncorhynchus; species Oncorhynchus kisutch. The sequence goes on along the minus strand of NC_034196.2, from coordinate 46,555,516 downwards.
GAAAGAGTCATTATAAAGAAAGAGTCATTATAAAGAGTCATTATAAAGAGTCATTTTAAAGGAAGAGTCATTATAAAGAGTCATTATATATAAAGAGTCATTATAAAGAAAGAGTCATTATAAAGAGTCATTATAAAGAGTCATTATATATAAAGAGTCATTATAAAGAGTCATTATATGTAAAGAGTCGTTTTAAAGAAAGAGTCGTTATAAAGAGTCATTATAAAGAAAGAGTCATTATAAAGAGTCATTATAAATAAAGAGTCGTTATAAAGAGTCATTATAAATAAAGAGTCGTTATAAAGAGTCATTATATATAAAGAGTCATTATATATAAAGAGTCATTATAAAGAAAGAGTCATTATAAAGAGTCATTATAAATAAAGAGTCGTTATAAAGAGTCATTATATATAAAGAGTCATTATATATAAAGAGTCATTATAAAGGTGTCTACTCTTCTGTTCTGAATCACTTAATGCCTCAAGAGGTTCCATTGCCAGAACCTTGTGAAAACCCAACATTGGAAGAGTGGACACTGTTTGTCACATCGTAGACTATAAAAACGATGGGTCTCCTCCGATTGTAACTCCATACATGGAGGTTTGTATAAAACCAGATTAAGGAGAGAGAATCCAGAACAGATAATCCATGGCTCTAGAATGTAGATGATTCCCTGGAGTCTACCCTGAACCTTCCGATGAGTCAAAAAGACAGATGAGTTTTCATAACAACACATACTGTTGGTGCCACAATGACACTAACTGCACAGTGACTTCACAGAGCAAAGGACACAGACAATACCACCCTCCCAAAGGCCAATACCACCCTCCCAAGGGCCAATACCACCCTCCCAAGGGCCAATACAACCCTCCCAAGGGCCAATACCACCCTCCCAAGGGCCAATACCACCCTCCTAAGGGCCAATACCACCCTCCCAAGGGCCAATACAACCCTCCCAAGGGCCAATACAACCCTCCCAAGGGCCAATACCACCCTCCCAAGGGCCAATACAACCCTCCTAAGGGCCAATACCACCCTCCCAAGGGCCAATACAACCCTCCCAAGGGCCAATACCACCCTCCCATGGGCAAATACCACCCTCCAAGGGCCAATAACACCCATGGGCCAATACCACCCTCCCAAGGGCCAATACCACCCTCCAAGGGCCAATAACATCCAAGGGCCAATACAACCCTCCCAAGGGCCAATACCACCCTCCCAAGGGCAAATACCACCCTCCAAGGGCCAATAACATCCATGGGCCAATACCACCCTCCCAAGGGCCAATACCACCCTCCCAATGGCCAATACCACCCTCCCAAGGGCCAATACCACCCTCCCAAGGGCCAATACCACCCTCCCAAGGGCCAATACAACCCTCCCAAGGGCCAATACCACCCTCCCAAGGGCCAATACCACCCTCCCAAGGGCCAATACCACCCTCCCAAGGGCCAATACCACCCTCCTAAGGGCCAATACCACCCTCCCAAGGGCCAATACAACCCTCCCAAGGGCCAATACAACCCTCCCAAGGGCCAATACCACCCTCCCAAGGGCCAATACAACCCTTCTAAGGGCCAATACCACCCTCCCAAGGGCCAATACAACCCTCCCAAGGGCCAATACCACCCTCCCATGGGCAAATACCACCCTCCAAGGGCCAATAACATCCATGGGCCAATACCACCCTCCCAAGGGCCAATACCACCCTTCAAGGGCCAATAACATCCAAGGGCCAATACAACCCTCCCAAGGGCCAATACCACCCTCCCAAGGGCAAATACCTCCCAAGGGCAAATACCTCCCAAGGGCCAATACCACCCTCCCAAGGGCCAATACCACCCTCCCAAGGGCCAATACCACCCTCCCAAGGGCCAATACCTCCCTCCCATGGGTCAATATCATCCTTCCACTCTAACCCTAACCTTCCCAAGTCCTGGCCTTAAAGGTCCAACGCAGCCGTTTTGATCTCAAACTCGAATCCTATCTGGGTAGCAATTAAGTACCTTTACTGTGATTGTTTTCCATTCAAATGGTCAAAAATAGCGTTTTAGCAATGAGCAATTTCTCAAGCAATAATTTTGCTAGGACTGTCTGGGAGTGGTCTGAGTGGGGAAGGAACAACTGAAAACTAGTGATGTCATTAGGCCAAACTCCATCGTACCAAAACAAAGCCTTTTCAGATGGCTCTTAAACTAAATTGCCCATTTAGTTTAAGAGCCATCTGAAAAGGCTTTGTTTTGGTACGATGGAGATTATCATAGTTTTACAATTACACATTATTATTCATCATAGTGTGGAAATATATGTTTTTAAAAACAAACAAGTTTTGACTGCACTGGGGCCTTAAACAGAAAGAGCATACAGCTTCCTCCATTTACCTTTACATATGACCGTTGTGCTCAACTTTAAAAAAGCAGAAACACGTTATCCATCTAGCGGGAAAATAGCAGCAGACAGAATCATCCCTCAGAGAGAGAAATGTATCTGGCCTGTGGTGAGAGATGATTAACCCAGGCGGTTAGTTAAGTGGCTATAGAAACCAGCTAATGGAGACATTGTTGTAGTGCAGTGCCGTCCTCAACCCACAACCACAAACCTTTAAACACCAACAAATATATCAACAAATATATCATTCCTTTATATGTTTTAATGTTCTTTGTGACCGACTCTACATTTTTACTTGAAAATTCGACCAATTAGGTATAAGTATCATCAAATTAAGACACCGCAGACTTATAAACATGATGCAAAATATTAAAATATAATTCCTTTATGATCCTCTTGGTTTCAGTATTGCATCGCTGGTCCTCTTACGTCTGCATTTTGACTGTAATATTGTACATGATGGTATAATCAAATGAAGATACCACAGTCTGATAAACATGATGTACAGTAAAATTATAAATATGCAAATATAATTTCTCAGAGTCTTGAAAGTTCAGTTTTCATAACTGTTACTCTCCATTTTGACTTGCTGTTAATTGGGGTATGTAAAAAAAAATGTATTTTTTGGTTTTGTTTATCCTAAATCAGAGAAGTGAACTTTATAAGCAGGAGTTAATGTTTTATGTTTATGGGGAGAATAAGATCAACTTTTCCAAAGTCCAGTCCAGAAAGGATGCAACATGAGAGACTTTTTACCAAGAACAGAAGATGTGGAGGGAGAGAGAGAGAGAGAGAGAAGAGAGAGAGAGAGAGAGAGAGAGAGAGAGAGAGAGAGAGAGAGAGAGAGAGAGAGAGAGAGAGAGAGAGAGAGAGAGAGAGAGAGAAAGAGAGAGAGAGAGAGACAGAGAGAGAGAGAAAGTCAGATCAAGTGACAGAGAGAAAGTGAGAGACCGTGCGACTGAGAGAAAGACAGATTGCGTGTCAGAGAGAGAGAGAGAGAGAGACTGAGCGACTGAGAGAAAGACAGATTGCGCGTCAGAGAGAGAGAGAGAGACTGAGCGACTGAGAGAAAGACAAATCAAGCGACAGCAATAGAGTGAGAGACTGAGCGACTGGGAGAAAGAGAGAAGAGAGAGATGCAATTAACTTAGGGCAGAGAGGAACAGTGGGCTTCTTGTCAGTCTTCTCCAGCTTTTATGATGTCAGCTACCAGCCAGACAAAGACACCCCATCCCCAAAAACAAACAGTCTTTGGCTGCAAAATGACCCTGAAAACTCAGCCTGCCGTTTCATCTGAGAGGGAGCATTTCTCCCTGAGCCAGGGTCAACAAGTAAACAATACAAGGGGGATTGCTGAGATTGGCTGGGGATTGGATGGGGCTGGGGATGGGGGTTGGAGGGGGGTTGGAGGAGGGCTGGGGGTTGGAAGAGGGCTGGGGATGGAGGGGACTGGGGGTTGGGGGTTGGAGGAGGGCTGGGGGTTGGAAGAGGGCTGGGGGTTGGGGGTAGGAAGAGGGCTGGGGGGTGGGGGTTGGAGGAGGGCTGGGGGTTTGGGGTTGGTGGAGGATTGGGGGTTGGAAGAGGGTTGGGGTTGGAGGGGGTTGGGGTTTGGAAGAGGGCTGGGTGTTGGAGGAGGGCTGGGGGTTGGGGGTTGGAGGAGGGCTGGGGGTTAGAAGAGGGCTGGGAGTTGGATTGGAGGAGGGCTGGGGGTGGGAGGAGGGCTGAGGGCTGGGGGTGGGAGGAGCGCTGGGGGCTGGGGCTTGGAGGAGGGCTGGGAGTTGGAAGAGGGTTGGATTTGGAGGGGGCTGGGGGTTGGAAGAGGGCTGGGGTTGGAAGAGGGTTGGGGTTGGTGGGGGGCTGGGGATTGGAAGAGGGTTGGGTTGGAGCGGGGTTGGGGGTTGGAAGAGGGTTGGGGTTGGAGGAGGGTTGGGGGTTGGAAGAGGTTTGGGAGTGTGCGCTTTCATGCTCACTCTCTCTTTCTCTCTTACTATCAGTCTCTCTCTATTAGTGTGTGTGTGTGTGTGTGCATGCGTGCGAGTGTGTGTGTGTGTGTCTGTGCGTGCGTGCGTGCGAGTGTGTGTGTGTGTGTAAAGCTATTATGGTCTGCTGGAAACTACTCCACACAGCACTATGTAAACATTAGTCTCTGTCTGTTATGAATAATAACTTGATTAAAACATATTTCTAAACATGCAGACTGCAGAGCTCTTGTCTCACTGGATAAGCGGTGGTTAATGTCTCTCTTTCATCTGTGCAAACGGTGTGTTATATAGTGACTTCAAAACAGTTTCACACCCCTTGACATTTTCCCCATTTTGTTGTTACAGCCTGTTTTTAAAATGGATTTTACATTTAGATTATTTTCTCTGTCACTGGCCTAAACACAACACCCCATAATATCACTGAAACGTTTACAAATGAATTAAAAATGAAAAGTTGAAATGTGACCGACCGGCGTGTTTTTTTTTATATAAAAGTAGAGACTCGGAGCTAGAAAATGGTGTATCGTACACTCCAGTTGAGGAACAATGGGAAAGCAATTCTGTTTTGAAAGGTGATACATTTTTTAGAAAATGGCACTTGAATGTTTTGGTGCACCTGCTGGAGAGAGCTTCTTTGTCTACACCCATTCAGCATCGTTCACACCCTCTTAAGATTTAGCCCCACCCATCTCTTTAAGGATTCACATGTGAGGTCATGTACTAAACAACCAAAGATTTCAAGACTAAAGGCTGGTTTATACTACGAGTGTGCTCGTGAATTTAATCTGGAGTGCCAGAGTGTGCTCAGAGGTAGCTTTGGGAGTTTGTAAACTCAGAGCGTTGTCAGATTATCTGTTCGTAAATTCAGAGCATTTTGCTCTTGGAGCGTTCAGAGCCACACTGGACGCTCTGCTGAGGAATAGGGTTGATTTGAGCGTTCTGACCTCACAACAAGTAGTCAAGCACCCAAGCTAACTGTCTAACGTTGGCTAGCTTGCTAGCTACTTCCAGACACATAATGAGAGAACACCCGCCTCACTCCGACCATTTTACTCCCCCTAACAGAGCTCTTGTCTCGCCTCACTCCGACCATTTTACTCCCCCTAACAGAGCTGGTTATTTATGTTATCCAGAGTGTTGGTGACTAACTGTGCTGCTGGCAACAATTTAATTACCCTTTTTTGCCGATGTTTACTGACACCGAACATATTGTGTTCGTAAATTCTGCTCCTCGGACGAAAGTGCTCTGAAATCGGATACCAGAGCAAATTTACCAGCTATGTCTATCGACAGTTGTCGCAGTGACATCATAAACATTCTATTGTAATGGTTACTTGCATAGTGGAGTCTTTTGTTTAGACATGTAGCTAGCTAGCTAAACAATTAACCATAATCCCAACTCATAGCGTTGCTACCCTGCATGAATCTGCCGGTAGCTAACCAACCAGGTTCAACGTTAGCTAGCTAACGTTAGGCTATAACTAGCATTGCAAATTACTCTGAAATACAAATAATATAACCAAACAGATCATAATGTTAGCTTGCGAGCCAGCCGGCTAACGTTAGCTAGCTAACAGTACACTTTAACTTGAAGTGATAACAACTTTCTGAGGAAATTAGAAACGTGTAATATCTGAAAATGTAGCTAGCTAGACTATCTTACCCATGGATACATGGATGGATGTTTCGCACTCTGTGTCTTGAATCCCATGGTTGCTCTTACTTTGAAGATCCGGAGACAGGTGTTTTATACAACAGCCTTCTGCGTGTTCTCTTTTCGACTCTGTCTGCACATTTGCAATCAAACGCCAGAATTTTCTCCATCTCCTTTAGATATCATACTCTAATTCCAATGATTTCAAAAAAAAGTGGAGAGCAACAACTATGCAACAACTATGCAGTTCTACTACGTCATATATTTTTTTTAAACGTACATTTTTTTTTTAAAATGCTGCGTTAGAAAGGAATACAGACCAGCTCATATTATAGACAGAAACTTGCTACATGGCAGACCAATCAAAACTCACCTCTCAGAATTTCCAGCCCACTTATTATCTCAGCCAATTTTGGCTAGTTGGAAGGTTGATGTCTTTTTCTGTGGCTAAACCATCTAAGCTCATCATTTCAAAATTGTGTTCGTTTTTACAGATGGTATACAAGTCTGTTATTAAGGCACATGTAAGTTCACATGTTCCAGAAGGCACTTCTGCCTTTTAATAAAAACAAATGTTTATGTACAAATAGCTCTCCTGTGAAGTTGTGAAGGGCGCGACGTTCCTGAAACGAGTCACAAATGTCTTGAGTCAATAAGTATTCAACCCCTTTGTTATGGCAAGCCTAAATAACGTTGAATGGACTCTGTGTGCAATAATAGTGTTTAACCTGATTTTTTGAATGACTACCTCATCTCTGTACCCCACACATACAACCCTAACCCTAACCCTAACCCAGTCGAGCAGTGAATTTCAAACACAGATTCAACCACAACGACCAGGGAGGTTTTCCAATGCTTTGCAAAGAAGGGCACCTACTTGTAGATGGCTAAAATAAAAAAGTTGACATGGAATATCCCTTTGAGCATAGTGAAGTTATTAACTGCACTTTGGATGGTGTATCAATACACCCAGTCACTACAAAGATACAGGTGTCCTTCCTAACTCAGTTGCCGGAGAGGAAGAAAACTGCTGAAGGATTTCAACATCAGGCCAATGGTTATTTTAAAATAGTTAAAGAGTTAATATGGCTGTGATAGGAGAAAACTGAGGATGGATCAACAACATTGTAGTTACTCCACAATACTAACCTAATTGACAGAGTGAAAAGAAGGAAGCCTGTACAGAATAAAATTATTCCAAAACATGAATCCTGTTTGCAACAAGGCACTAAAGTAATACTGCAACAAAATGTGGCAAAGCAATACACGTTCTGTCCTGAATACAAAGTGTTATGTTTGGGGTCAAATCCAATACCAGACATTACTGAGTACCACTCCCCATATCTTCAAGCATAGTGGTGGCAGCATCATGTTATGGGTATACTTGTCATTTTTAAGGACGGGGTAGTTTTTCAGGATACAAAATTAATGGAATGGAGCAAAGCTGGCAGAATCCTAGAGGAAAACCTGGTTCAGTCTGGTTTCCACCAGACACTGGGAGATGAATTCACCTTTCAGCAGGACAATAACCTAAAACACAAGGCCAAATCTACACAAGTTGCTTACCAAGAAGACAGTGAATGTTCCTGAGAGGCCAAGTTACAGTTTTGACTTAAATCTACTTGAAAATCTAATATGGTTGGCTAGCAATGATCAACAACCAATTTGTCAAAAAGGAAGCAACGTAGAAATCTCTTCACCAGGGCATAAATGTACCTTTCTGGTCCACCAGCTACTGTGGCAGGTAGATAAAACAAAAAATCTACCAGCCACTCAAACATTGAAAAACAATCTAGCTTTGTGAACAAAACAATGTGAACAGCCAAGAAACACAAGAACAGAATCTCACTTCAGTAGACTTTCATTTCAAGTAAATTAGACCCATGTTTATGCCCGTATGGCAGCGCTTCTAAAAATGAATCTTTCACTCTGCTCTTGACGTTCCCACAGCCCCAGGAAGTGTTGCAGTGTGAGGTGGAAAAGGCTATACACAGTAGGATTCCTAGTTCTTTGACTTCGTATGATTCATTTACCAGCTATGAAACAAAACGGCAGAAATACAACCGCAGCATTTATTTTCCTATAAAATGTGATTACATTTGACAATTTTTTTATTCACTAATGTGAATGAAATGCTCTTACTGTGTAGCCTTGACCAGCCGCCAACGTGGCTGGCGTAATAGACATCTATTCCCACACCGACGCCAAAATCGACCTGTATTTGGCGGGTGTTCACTTTAGGCCCAAGTCTTCGCATTAGAGGAAGTGATACATTAGAGGTTGTATTTACAGTACAACAATATAAGGCAAGGTATAAGCACGCATGCACACAGACAAAGAAACATACAACACACACACGTACACACAACACACACACATGGATACTGGTAAGATACAGTATGTTACAGTCTTATTATGGGTACTGGTAAGATACAGGACGTTACAGTCTTATTATGGATACTGGTAAGATACGGTATGTTACAGTCAAATCAAATCAAATCAAATTTTATTTGTCACATACACATGGTTAGCAGATGTTAATGCGAGTGTAGCGAAATGCTTGTAGTCTTATTATGGGTACTGGTTACAGTCTTATTATGGATACTGGTAAGATACAGTATGTTACAGTCTTATTATGGATACTGGTAAGATACAGTATGTTACAGTCTTATTATTGATATTGGTAAGATACAGTATGTTACAGTCTTATTATGGGTACTGGTAAGATACAGTATGTTACAGTCTTATTATGGGTGCTGGTAAGATACAGTATGTTACAGTCTTATTATGGGTGCTGGTAAGATACAGTATGTTACAGTCTTATTATGGGTGCTGGTAAGATACAGTATGTTACAGTCTTATTATGGGTACTGGTAAGATACAGTATGTTACAGTCTCAATATGGATGCTGGTAAGATACGGTATGTTACAGTCTTATTATGGATACTGGTAAGATACGGTATGTTACAGTCTTATTATGGGTACTGGTTACAGTCTTATTATGGGTGCTGGTAAGATACAGTATGTTACAGTTTTATTATGGGTACTGGTAAGATACGGTATGTTACAGTCTTATTATGGATATTGGTAAGATACAGTATGTTACAGTCTTATTATGGATACTGGTAAGATACGGTATGTTACAGTCTTATTATGGATACTGGTAAGATACGGTATGTTACAGTCTTATTATGGATACTGGTAAGATACAGTATGTTACAGTCTTATTATGGATACTGGTAAGATACAGTATGTTACAGTCTTATTATGGATACTGGTAAGATACAGTATGTTACAGTCTTATTATGGATACTGGTAAGATACGGTATGTTACAGTCTTATTATGGATGCTGGTAAGATACAGTCTTATTATGGATACTGGTAAGATACGGTATGTTACAGTCTTATTATGGATACTGGTAAGATACAGTATGTTACAGTCTTATTATGGATACTGGTAAGATACAGTATGTTACAGTCTTATTATAGATACTGGTAAGATACAGTATGTTACAGTCTTATTATGGATACTGGTAAGATACGGTATGTTACAGTCTTATTAAGGATACTGGTAAGATACAGTATGTTACAGTCTTATTATGGGTACTGGTAAGATACAGTATGTTACAGTCTTATTATGGGTACTGGTAAGATACGGTATGTTACAGTCTTATTATGGGTACTGGTAAGATACAGTATGTTACAGTCTTATTATGGGTACTGGTAAGATACAGTGTGTTACAGTCTTATTATGGGTACTGGTTACAGTCTTATTATGGGTACTGGTAAGATACAGTATGTTACAGTCTTATTATGGGTACTGGTAAGATACGGCATGTTACAGTCTTATTATGGGTACTGGTAAGATACAGTATGTTACAGTCTTAATATGGGTACTGGTTACAGTCTTATTATGAATACTGGTAAGATACAGTATGTTACAGTCTTATTATGGGTACTGGTAAGATACAGTATGTTACAGTCTTATTATGGGTACTGGTTACAGTCTTATTATGGATACTGGTTAGATACAGTATGTTACAGTCTTATTATGGATACTGGTAAGATACGGTATGTTACAGTCTTATTATGGATACTGGTAAGATACAGTATGTTACAGTCTTATTATGGATACTGGTAAGATACAGTATGTTACAGTCTTATTATGGATACTGGTAAGATACAGTATGTTACAGTCTTATTATGGATGCTGGTAAGATACGGTATGTTACAGTCTTATTAAGGATACTGGTAAGATACAGTATGTTACAGTCTTATTATGGGTACTGGTAAGATACAGTATGTTACAGTCTTATTATGGGTACTGGTAAGATACGGTATGTTACAGTCTTATTATGGGTGCTGGTAAGATACGGTATGTTACAGTCTTATTATGGGTACTGGTAAGATACAGTATGTTACAGTCTTATTATGGGTACTGGTAAGATACGGCATGTTACAGTCTTATTATGGGTACTGGTAAGGTACAGTATGTTACAGTCTTAATATGGGTACTGGTTACAGTCTTATTATGAATACTGGTAAGATACAGTATGTTACAGTCTTATTATGGGTACTGGTAAGATACAGTATGTTACAGTCTTATTATGGGTACTGGTTACAGTCTTATTATGGATACTGGTAAGATACAGTATGTTACAGTCTTATTATGGATACTGGTAAGATACGGTATGTTACAGTCTTATTATGGATACTGGTAAGATACAGTATGTTACAGTCTTATTATGGATACTGGTAAGATACAGTATGTTACAGTCTTATTATGGATACTGGTAAGATACAGTATGTTACAGTCTTATTATGGATACTGGTAAGATACGGTATGCTACAGTCTTATTAAGGATACTGGTAAGATACAGTATGTTACAGTCTTATTATGGGTACAGGTAAGATACAGTATGTTACAGTCTTATTATGGGTACTGGTAAGATACGGTATGTTACAGTCTTATTATGGGAACTGGTAAGATACAGTATGTTACAGTCTTATTATGGGTACTGGTAAGATACAGTTTGTTACAGTCTTATTATGGGTGCTGGTTACAGTCTTATTATGGGTACTGGTAAGATACAGTATGTTACAGTCTTATTATGGGTACTGGTAAGATACGGCATGTTACAGTCTTATTATGGGTACTGGTAAGATACAGTATGTTACAGTCTTAATATGGGTACTGGTTACAGTCTTATTATGAATGCTGGTAAGATACAGTATGTTACAGTCTTATTATGGGTACTGGTAAGATACAGTATGTTACAGTCTTATTATGGGTACTGGTTACAGTCTTATTATGGATACTGGTAGGATTACAGTATGTTACAGCCTTATAATGGGTACTGGTAAGATACAGTATGTTACAGTCTTATTATGGATACTGGTAAGATACAGTATGTTACAGTCTTATTATGGATACTGGTAAGATACAGTATGTTACAGTCTTATTATGGATACTGGTAAGATACAGTATGTTACAGTCTTATTATGAATACTGGTAAGATACGGTATGTTACAGTCTTATTAAGGATACTGGTAAGATACAGTATGTTACAGTCTTATTATGGGTACTGGTAAGATACAGTAGTTACAGTCTTATTATGGGTACTGGTAAGATACGGTATGTTACAGTCTTATTATGGGTGCTGGTAAAGATACGGTATGTTACAGTCTTATTATGGGTACTGGTAAGATACAGTATGTTACAGTCTTATTATGGGTACTGGTTACAGTCTTATTATGGGTACTGGTAAACACAGTATGTTACAGTCTTATTATGGGTACTGGTAAGATATGGCATGTTACAGTCTTATTATGGGTACTGGTAAGATACAGTATGTTACAGTCTTATTATGGGTACTGGTAAGATACAGTATGTTACAGTCTTATTATGGGTACTGGTAAGATACGGTATGTTACAGTCTTATTATGGGTACTGGTAGATACAGTATGTTAGCAGTCTTATTATGGGTACTGTAAGATACAGTGTGTTACAGTCTTATTATGGGTACTGGTTACAGTCTTATTATGGGTACTGGTAAGATACAGTATGTTACAGTCTTATTATGGGTACTGGTAAGATACGGCATGTTACAGTCTTATTATGGGGTACTGGTAAGATACAGTATGTTACAGTCTTAATATGGGTACTGGTTACAGTCTATTATGAATACTGGTAAGATACAGTATGTTACAGTCTTATTATGGGTACTGGTAAGATACAGTATGTTACAGTCTTATTATGGGTACTGGTTACAGTCTTATTATGGATACTGGTTAGATACAGTATGTTACAGTCTTATTATGGATACTGTAAGATACGGTATGTTACAGTCTTATTATGGATACTGGTAAGATACAGTATGTTACAGTCTTATTATGGATACTGGTAAGATACAGTATGTTACAGTCTTATTATGGATACTGGTAAGATACAGTATGTTTACAGTCTTATTATGAATACTGGTAAGATACGGTATGTTACAGTCTTATTAAGGATACTGGTAAGATACAGTATGTTACAGTCTTATTATGGGTATCGGGTACGATACAGATGTTACAGTCTTATTATGGGTACTGGTAAGATACGGTATGTTACAGTCTTATTATGGGTGCTGGTAAGATACGGTATGTTACAGTCTTATTATGGGTACTGGTAAGATACAGTATGTTACAGTCTTATTATGGGTACTGGTTACAGTCTTATTATGGGGTACTGGTAAAACACAGTATGTTACAGTCTTATTATGGGTACTGGTAAGATATGCATGTTACAGTCTTATTATGGGTACTGGTAAGATACAGTATGTTACAGTCTTAATATGGGTACTGGTTACAGTCTTATTATGAATACTGGTAAGATACAGTATGTTACAGTCTATATTATGGGTACTGGTAAGATACAGTATGTTACAGTCTATTATGGGTACTGGTTACAGTCTTATTATGGATACTGGTAAGATACAGTATGTTACAGTCGTATTATGGATACTGGTAAGATACGGTATGTTACAGTCTTATTATGGATACTGGTAAGATACAGTATGTTACAGTCTTATTATGGATACTGGTAAGATACAGTATGTTACAGTCTTATTATGGATACTGGTAAGATACAGTATGTTACAGTCTTATTATGGATACTGGTAAGATACGGTATGCTACAGTCTTATTAAGGATACTGGTAAGATACAGTATGTTACAGTCTTATTATGGGTACAGGTAAGATACAGTATGTTACAGTCTTATTATGGGTACTGGTAAGATACGGTATGTTACAGTCTTATTATGGGTGCTGGTAAGATACAGTATGTTACAGTCTTATTATGGGTACTGGTAAGATACAGTTTGTTACAGTCTTATTATGGGTACTGGTTACAGTCTTATTATGGGTACTGGTAAGATACAGTATGTTACAGTCTTATTATGGGTACTGGTAAGATACGGCATGTTACAGTCTTATTATGGGCACTGGTAAGATACAGTATGTTACAGTCTTAATATGGGTACTGGTTACAGTCTTATTATGAATACTGGTAAGATACAGTATGTTACAGTCTTATTATGGGTACTGGTAAGATACAGTATGTTACAGTCTTATTATGGGTACTGGTTACAGTCTTATTATGGATACTGGTAAGATACAGTATGTTACAGTCTTATTATGGATACTGGTAAGATACGGTATGTTACAGTCTTATTATGGATACTGGTAAGATACAGTATGTTACAGTCTTATTATGGATACTGGTAAGATACAGTATGTTACAGTCTTATTATGGATACTGGTAAGATACAGTATGTTACAGTCTTATTATGGATACTGGTAAGATACGGTATGCTACAGTCTTATTAAGGATACTGGTAAGATACAGTATGTTACAGTCTTATTATGGGTACAGGTAAGATACAGTATGTTACAGTCTTATTATGGGTACTGGTAAGATACGGTATGTTACAGTCTTATTATGGGTACTGGTAAGATACAGTATGTTACAGTCTTATTATGGGTACTGGTAAGATACAGTTTGTTACAGTCTTATTATGGGTACTGGTTACAGTCTTATTATGGGTACTGGTAAGATACAGTATGTTACAGTCTTATTATGGGTACTGGTAAGATACGGCATGTTACAGTCTTATTATGGGTACTGGTAAGATACAGTATGTTACAGTCTTAATATGGGTACTGGTTACAGTCTTATTATGAATACTGGTAGATACAGTATGTTACAGTCTTATTATGGGTACTGGTAAGATACAGTATGTTACAGTCTTATTATGGGTACTGGTTACAGTCTTATTATGGATACTGGTAGGATACAGTATGTTACAGTCTTATTATGGGTACTGGTAAGATACAGTATGTTACAGTCTTATTATGGGTACTGGTAAGATACAGTATGTTACAGTCTTATTATGGGTACTGGTAAGATACGGTATGTTACAGTCTTATTATGGGTACTGGTTACAGTCTTATTATGGGTACTGGTAAGATACGGTATGTTACAGTCTTATTATGGGTACTGGTTACAGTCTTATTATGGGTACTGGTTACAGTCTTATTATGGGGTACTGGTACCGTAAGTGTAATTAAAATACAGTGCCTTTGGAAAGTATTCAGACCCCTTGACTTTTCCCACATTTTGCTACGTTACAGCCTTATTTTAAAATGGATTAAATCGTTTTTTTTCCCCCTCATCAATCTACAAACAAGTCCGGGCTCTGGCGGGGCCACTCAAGGACATGCAGAGACTTGTCCGGAAGCCACTCCTGTATTGTCTTGGCTGTATGCTTGCATTCATGCCAAAAAGTTCAATATTGGTTTCATCAGACCAGAGAATCTTGTTTCTCATGGTATGAGAGTCATTTAGCTGCCTTTTGGCAAACACCAAGCAGGCTGTCATGTGCCTTTTACTAAGGAGTGGCTTCCGTCTGGCCACTCTACCATAAAAGCTGTCCTTCTGGAAGGTTCTCCCATCTCCACAGAGGAACTCTGGAGCTCTGTCAAAGTGACCATTGGGTTATTGGTCACCTCCCTGACCAAGGCCCTTCTCCCCCGATTGGTCAGTTTGTCCGGGCGGCCAGCTCTGGGAAGAATCTTGGTGGTTCCAAACTTCTTCCATTTAAGAATGATGGAGGCCACTGTTCTTGGAGACCTTCAATGCTGCAGAAATGTTTTGGTACCCTTCCACAGCTCTCTGCCTCGACACAATCCTGTCTCAGAGCTCTACGGACAATTCCTTCGAATTCATGGCTTGGTTTTTGCTCTGACATTCACTGTCAACTGTGGGACCTTATATAGACAGGTGTGTGCCCTTCCAAATCAAGTCCAATCAATTTGATTTACCACAGGTGGACTCCAATCAAGTTGTAGAAACATCTCAAGGATGATCAATGGAAACAGGATGCACCTGAGGTCAATTTGGAGTCTCATAGCAAAGGGTTCGAATACTTATGTAAATAAGGGATTTCTGGTACTATAGATACTGGTACTATAGATACTGGTAGTATAGATACTGGTACAATAGATACTGGTAGTATAGATACTGGTACTATGGATACTGGTACTATGGATACTGGTACTATGGATACTGGTACTATAATACTGCTCCTACAGATACTGGTACTATAAATACTGGTAGTATAGATACTGGTAATATGGATACTGGTACTATGGATACTGGTACTATAAATACTGGTACTACAGATACTGGTACTATAGATACTGGTAGTATAGATACTGGTACTATGGATACTGGAACTATGGATACTGGTACTACAGATACTGGTACTATAATACTGGTAATATAGATACTGGTACTATAGATACTGGTACTATAAATACTGGTACTATGGATACTGGTACTATACATACAGGTACTATAAATACAGGTACTATGGATACTGGTACTATGGATACTGGTACTATAGATACTGGTACTATAGATACTGGTACTATGGATACTGGTACTATAGATACTGGTACAATGTATACTGGTACTATGTGTAACTGGTACTATGGATACTGGTACTATGGATACTGGTACTATAAATACAGGTACTATAGATACTGGTACTATAGATACTGGTACTATAATACAGGTACTATGGATACTGGTACTATAGATACTGGTACAATAGATACTGGTACTATAAATACTGGTAGTATAGATACTGGTACTATGGATACTGGTACTATAGATACTGGTACTATAAATACTGTAGTATAGATACTGGTACTATGGATACTGGTACTATGGAAACTGGTACTATAAATACAGGTACTATAACTACTGGTACTATACATACTGGTACTATGGATACTGGTACTATGGATACTGGTACTATAGATACTGGTACTATGTGTACTGGTACTATGGATACTGGTACTATGGATACTGGTACTATAAATACAGGTACTATAGATACTGGTACTATAGATACTGGTACTATAAATACTGGTACTATGGATACTGGTACTATAGATACTGGTCCTATGGATACTGGTACGTGTATTATATGTTAAAGTCCTACTATGGGTATAGAGGAACACACAGAGGCAGGATAAATGGTTGGTACTATAAATACAGGTTCTATGGATAAATGGTTTTAAATCAATTCT
Organism: Oncorhynchus kisutch; assembly: GCF_002021735.2. Lineage (NCBI taxonomy): Eukaryota > Metazoa > Chordata > Actinopteri > Salmoniformes > Salmonidae > Oncorhynchus > Oncorhynchus kisutch. The sequence continues at coordinate 46,538,853 of NC_034196.2, read as the reverse complement.
AATTCTTTATTTGAATCCAGTTTAATCCTTTGCAATTCACTATCAGGTGAGACTCAAATCTTAAGAAGCTGGTTGTTGTATTTTAAAACTGCTATGTTAAATAGCTGCTTTAGCACCAATTCAAATATCCTTAATTTAGTAACGACAAAACTGCAATTCAAACATCATTAAATGAAACAGCTGGGTGTGGGTGGCTAACTCCTGAGTCGGTATGCCAAACATTCAATCTAATTATTTAAGTCTGTCTCACTGATGTAATAGGACATTAAGAGCTGATGTTAATCTGCCAATAAAGACACAATGACTCGTATAACGGCTGCTGTTGGCTGATGGCTATAACACATACTAATGGAGGCTATAAGATCACTGAGAATGAATCCCTAAAGGTTTGTTAAATTCACCCGGAAGCACAACTCTAGAACAATACAGTGAGTTAATGACGGGCGGTAAAGACATTACACTTAGTTCATAATTACAGCATTAGCTTTTCAGTTTAACACAAGCACCATCTAGAAAATATATACAACAACACAAATATAAACGCATAAATGTAACAGTTCAAAGATTTTACTGAGTTACAGTTCAATAAAGAACTCAATAAATAAACGTTTATTTTCAGAAAACTTAACATGTGTAAATATTTGTATGAACATAACAAGATTCAACAACTGAGACATGAACTGAACAAGTTTCCACAGACATGTGACTAACAGAAATGGACTAATGTGTCCCTGAACAAAGGGGGGGGTCAAAAATCAAAAGTAATAGTCAGTATCTGGTGTGGCCACCAGCTGCATTAAGTACCGCAGGGCATCTCCTCTCATGGACTGTACCAGATTTGCCAGTTCTTGCTGTGAGATTTCTGGGGGGAATGGCCCTAGCCCTCACCCTCCGATCCAACAGGTCCCAGGAGTGCTCAATGGGATTGAGATCCGGGCTCTTCGCTGGCCATGGCAGAACACTGACATTCCTGTCTTGCAGGAAATCATGAGCGGAACAAGCAGTATGGATGGTGGCATTGTCCTGATGGAGGGTCATGTCAGGATGAGCCTGCAGGAAGGGTTCCACATGAGGGAGGAGGATGTCTTCCCTGTAACACACAGCGTTGAGATTGCCTGCAATGACAACAAGCTTAGTCTGATGATGCTGTGACACACTGCGCCAGGACCATGACGGACCCTCCACCTCCAAATCAATCCCGCTCCAGAGTACAGGCCTCGGTGTAACGCTCATTCCTTCGACAATAAACGCATATCCGACCATCACCCTGGTGAGACAAAACCGCGACTCGTCAGTGAAGAGCTCTTTTGCTAGTCCTGTCTGGTCCAGCAACGGTAGGTTTTTGCCCATAGGCAACGTTGTTGCCAGGGATGTCTGGTGAGGACCTGCCTTACAACAGGCCTACAAGCCCTCAGTCCTCAGCCCTCACAGACCTCTCTCAAAAAAGGGACGTTACTTTTTACAGAGTTTACAAGGAAATCAGTGAATTGAAACAAATGCATTAGGTCCTAATCTATGGATTTCACATGACTGGAATACAGATGTGCATCTGTGGCCACAGATACCTTAAAAAAGTAGGGGCGTGGATCAGAAAACCAGTCGGTATCTGGTGTGACCCCCATTGGTCATGCAGAGTGACATCTCCTTCACATAGAATTGATCAGGCTGTTGATTGTGGCCTGTGGAATGTTGTCCCACCCCTCTTCAATGGCTGTGAGAAGTTGATGGATATTGGTGGGAACTGAACACGCTGTCGTACACGTTGATCCAGAGCATCCCAAACCTGCTCAATGGGTGACGTGTCTGGTGAGTATGCAGGCCATAGAAGAACTGGGACATTTTAAGCTTCAAGGAATTGTGTACAGATCCTTGCGACATGGGGCTGTGCATTATCATGCTGAAACATTAAGTGATGTTTCGACGGACCTCAGGATCTCGTCACGGCATCTCCGTGCATTCAAATGCAACTGTGTTGTTGTTCGTAGCATATGCCTTGCCCATAACATAACCACATAGGCAAAATGGGGAACTCTGTTCACAATGTTGACATCAGCAAACTTTTCGACCACACGACACCAGACACGTGGTCTGTGGTTGTGAGGCCGGTTGGACATACATTCAAGTCTCTGGCAACAGATCTGTTGTGGACATTCCTGCAGTCAGCATGCCAAATAGTCGCCCCCTCAAAACTTGAGACTGTGTGGCATTGTGTTGTGTGACAAAATTGCACATTTTAGAGTGGCCTTTATTGTCCCCAGCACAAGGTGCACCTGTGTAATGATCATGCTGTAAATCAGCTTCTGGATATGCTCCCACCTGTCAGGTGGATGGATTATCTGGGCAAAGGAGAAATGCTCACTAACAGGGATGTAACAAATTTGTGCAAAATAAGGTTTTTGTGCATATGGAACATTTCTGGGATCTTTTATTTCAGCTCAAGAAACATGGAGACCAACACTTTACATGTTGCGTTTATATTTTTGTTCAGTAAAAATCCTTAATTAATACTTAACGCTAATACTTAATTAATACTTAATACTAATACTTAATTAATACTTAATACCAATACTTAATGAATACTTAATACTAATATTTAATAATAATATTTAATTAATGCTTAATACTACTTACTAACTAATACTTAATACTAATACTTAATTAATACTTAATACCTATACTTAATTAATACTTAATACTAATACTTAATTAACACTTAGTACTTCATTGATACTTCATACTAATACGTAATTAATACTTAATACTTCATTAATACTTAATACTAATACTTCATTAATACTAAATTAATACTTAATACTAATACTTCATTAATACTAAATTAATACGTAATACTAATACTTGATTAATACTTCATACTAATACTTAATTAATACTTACTACTAATACTTAATACTAATACTTAATACTAATACTTAATTAATACTGACTAAGATGGAGTTAAACCTTATTGAGAAGATATTTTGACATTAAACAATGCCTTCTGGGTGTCACGTAAATGTCTGTCAGACCAAAGATGTTATAATGAGGGAAGGAATGGTTCACTCATCGTTTGGGTAAACTTACAGAAGTGAAGAAAGGGAAGTGAATGATCATAATGACACACCCCCCTTCCAACAAGCATACTGCAAACAGACCAAACTCATCTTGTCTTCTCTTATTATCTTTGGTTGATGCGAAAAACAAATATGGCGGTGCACACAAACTACCCTTCATCGGATTACTTTTCGATTTCTAGAAAGCATTTTACTCAATTATTCAATCAATCAATGTTGAGCTCACCTGTGATGTGATTCATTGTGAATAGTAATTGATGTTAGCTAATTCATATCTTTGGACACTGTGTTAACAACCCTCCAGGCAAGCTTCAATGCCATACAACTCTCCTTCCGTGGCCTCCAATTGCTCTTAAATACAAGTAAAACTAAATGCATACTCTTCAACCGATCGCTACCTGCACCTACCCGCCTGTCCAACATCACTACTCTGGACGGCTCTGACTTAGAATACGTGGACAACTACAAATACTTAGGTGTCTGGTTAGACTGTAACTCTCCTTCCAGACCCATATCAAACATCTCCATCCAAAGTTAAATCTAGGATTGGCTTCCTATTTCGCAACAAAGCATCCTTCACTCATGCTGCCAACATACCCTTGTAAAACTGACCATCCTACCAATCCTCGACTTTGGCGATGTCATTACAAAATAGCCTCCAATACCCTACTCAACCAATTGGATGCAGTCTATCCACAGTGCAATCCGTTTTGTCACCAAGCCCCATATACTACCCACCATTGCGACCTGTACGCTCTCGTTGGCTGGCCCTCGCTCATACTCGTCGCCAAACCCACTGGCTCCATGCCATCTACAAGACCCTGCCAGGTAAAGTCCCCCCCTTATCTCAGCTCGCTGGTCACCATAAGCATCTCCCACCTGTAGCACACGCTCCAGCAGGTATATCTCTCTAGTCACCCCCAAAACCAATTATTTATTTGGCCGCCTCTCCTTCCAGTTCTCTGCTGCCAATGAGACTGGAAACACTTACAGTGCCTTTGCGAAGTATTCGGCCCCCTTGAACTTTGCGACCTTTGCCACATTTCAGGCTTCAAACATAAAGATATAAAACTGTATTTTTTTGTGAAGAATCAACAACAAGTGGGACACAATCATGAAGTGGAACGACATTTATTGGATATTTCAAACTTTTTTAACAAAATCAAAACCTGAAAAATTGGGCGTGCAAAATTATTCAGCCCCCTTAAGTTAATACTTTGTAGCGCCACCTTTTGCCTGCGATTACAGCTGTAAGTCGCTTGGGGTATGTCTCTCAGTTTTGCACATCGAGAGACCACATTTTTTCCCCATTCCTCCCTGCAAAACAGCTCGAGCTCAGTGAGGTTGGATGGAGAGCATTTGTGAACAGCAGTTTTCAGTTCTTTCCACAGATTCTCGATTGGATTCAGGTCTGGACTTTGACTTGGCCATTCTAACACCTGGATATGTTTATTTTTGAACCATTCCATTGTAGATTTTGCTTTATGTTTTGGATCATTGTCTTGTTGGAAGACAAATCTCCATCCCAGTCTCAGGTCTTTTGCAGACTCCATCAGGTTTTCTTCCAGAATGGTCCTGTATTTGGCTACATCCATCTTCCCATCAATTTTAACCATCTTCCCTGTCACTGCTCGAAGAAAAGCAGGCCCAAACCATGATGCTGCCACCACCATGTTTGACAGTGGGGATGGTGCATTCAGGGTGATGAGCTGTGTTGCTTTTACGCCAAACATAACGTTTGCATTGTGCCAAAAAGTTCAATTTTTGTTTCATCTGACCAGAGCAACTTCTTCCACATGTTTGGTGTGTCTCCCAGGTGGCTTGTGGCAAACTTTAAACTACACTTTTTATGGATATCTTTAAGAAATGGCTTTCTTCTTGCCACTCTTCCATAAAGGCCAGATTTGTGCAATATACGACTGATTGTTGTCCTATGGACAGAGTCTCCCACCTCAGCTGTAGATCTCTGCAGTTCATCCAGAGTGATCATGGGCCTCTTAGCTGCATCTCTGATCAGTCTTCTCCTTGTATGAGCTGAAAGTTTAGAGGGACGGCCAGGTCTTGGTAGATTTGCAGTGGTCTGATACTCCTTCCATTTCAATATTATCGCTTGCACAGTGCTCCTTGGGATGTTAAAGCTTGGGAAATCTTTTTGTATCCAAATCCGGCTTTAAAACTTCTTCACAACAGTATCTCGGACCTGCCTGGTGTGTTCCTTGTTCTTCATGATGCTCTCTGCGCTTTTAACGCACCTCTGAGACTATCACAGTGCAGGTGCATTTATACGGAGACTTGATTACACACAGGTGGATTGTATTTATCATCATTAGTCATTTAGGTCAACATTGGATCATCAGAGATCCTCACTGAACTTCTGGAGAGAGTTTGCTGCACTGAAAGTAAAGGGGCTGAATAATTTTGCACGCCCAATTTTTCAGTTTTTGATTTGTTAAAAAAGTTTGAAAATATCCAATATCCAGTCGTTCCACTTCATGATAGTGTCAAACTTGTGGTTGATTCTTCACAAAAAAAAATACAGTTTTATATCTTTATGTTTGAAGCCTGAAATGTGGCAAAAGGTCGCAAAGTTCAAGGGGGCTGAATACTTTCGCAAGGCACTGTATCTCCCTTACTAGCTTTAAGCACCAACTGTCTGAGCAGCTCACAGATTACTGCACCTGTACATAGCCCACCTATAATTTAGCCCAAACAACTACCCTCTTTCCCTACTGTATTTACTTTATTATTTATTTTGCTCCTTTGCACCCCATTATTTTTATTTCTACTTTGCACATTCTTCCATTGCAAAACTACCATTACAGTGTTTTACTTGCTATATTGTAATTTACTACTTTGCCACCATGGCCTTTTTTGCCTTTACCTCCCTTCTCACCTCATTTGCTCACATCGTATAAGACTTGTTTATACTGTATTATTGACTGTATGTTTGTTTTACTCCATGTGTAACTCTGTGTCGTTGTATCTGTCGAACTGCTTTGCTTTATCTTGGCCCGGTCGCAATTGTAAATGAGAACTTGTTCTCAACTTGCCTACCTGGTTAAATAAAGGTGAATAAATAAATAAATATTGTTGTTTCTGTCAGCCGAGAGTTATCTAAATATGACCGCTTGTGTAACGTCAATATTTCCTCAGTTAGCGTTAGGACTAATGTAGCTTACATTTTCCGGTTTGGATGATTGTGTATGATGTTGCTACTTCTGTGAATGTCTGAACATTGCATCCAAAAATCAACTCGTCACATTCAGGACATAACTTTGTAAGGACTGTGTTTGTGCAAAATGTTTCTGTGAAATACAGTGTGGCTAGCTCAAATCCTGACGGTGAGTCAATCGAAACTGGATGTTCTAAATAAGCATTCCTATCAAACCGGTTGAGCATACCCTCCAGGGACCACTGTTGAACGATCTCACCCATTTGTTGGTACGTGTGAAAAGGTTAATTGAAATGCATTCCAGGTGTCTACCTCATGAAACTGGTTGAGAGGAAACCAAGAGTGTGCAAAGCTGTTATCAAGGAAAAGAGAGGCCACTTTGAAGAATCTCAAATGAAAAATATATTTGATTTTGAAAATTGTAAAAATAAAGAAAAACCCTGGAATGAGTAGGTGTGTCCAAACTTTTGACCAGTACTGTGTGTTATTATTTTTACAAGAGAAAATTCCTAATATATCAACTGTACAGACTTCATCATTGGCAATACACAAGACAAAAAAAAAATATTACATAGCCTACCGAGTGGCGCAGCGGTCTAAGGCTTGAGGCATCACTACAAACCTGGGTTTGATTCAAAGCTTGATTGATTTCCTCTCACACATTGGTGCGGGTGGCTTCGGGGTTAAGTGGGAAGATATTAAGAAGCGCGGTTAGGCGGGTGATGTTTCGGAGGACATATGACTCGACCTTTTCTCTCCAAAGCCCATTGGGGAGTTGCATCGATGAGACAAGATTGTAATTGGATATCACGAAAGGGGATAAAAAAAAAAGGGTTTTACATTATACAACAGAACACTTAAACTGGAATGGCACTCTCAGTAATGGTTGCACAAAAATAATGTTTCACTCTCACGGATCCCTCCGGTACTGTTGCACCATTTTCAAAGGTTTATGTCACCGGCCTCTAGGCACTGAACTGTGTCATTACGCACACCTGGTTCATATTCCTCACTGATTGTATTTGTATAAATGTGACCTTTGTTTTATCATTGGGCTGTCGATTAATGTTTCCATGTCCTTTGTGCCTGTGAGTACCTGTGCTGTGTTGTTTTGGCTTTTGTGCCGTGCAAATTGTGCATATATGATTACGGGTCGTCCTGTGGTGTATCATTGTACTCTTGTTTTTCGGTTCTGTCCCGTGTATGTATTCAAGGTACTCCTCGCACTTTTGTTCGGGTTTCAACCCTGTGTTTTGTATACATGTTTGTTTGGTCTTTGTCCCCATGCCTTTACATGGCACAATGTAATTGGGGCAATAAAAAATCCTATTACCCATTCCTGCGCCTGTTTCCCAATCCTTCACACAACGTTACAGTCACCTTGGAACTATAAGGTTCTAGCTGAAAAATGTGATTCTGAAACAATTGGCTTGAAAATTACAAACCCTGAATGGTTTGAATGGTGTCAGTCATTTTTATCTTGTATAATTTTTTAACTAAACAACATGAATTGGGGTATTTGCAAACCATGTCCCTGAATATTCAAATTATCCCCCACCTCTACATTATTAAGTAGTGGGCTAGCCTGTGCTGGGCTGGTGTGGGCTAGACCGTGTTGGCTGGTGTGGGCTAGCCTGTGCTAAGTTTGGTGTGGGCTAGCCAATTCTGGGATAGTCCGTGTTGGGCTGGTGTGGGCTTGGTGAGTACTTTGTGTGGGCTAACCCCTGCCCACCTTCCCCACCAAACACACACATGGGGCCAATGGGGTCATATTTGCTGGGATATCATTTCACGACTGGATCATAGTCACATAGGGATTTTATTACACTGTTTTGGTTTCCAGAGTGTGTCTCACCTCTTTGCCGATGTCCAGGTCGTAGTGGTCAGGTTCCATCTGTAACCGTCTGAGGCGAGCAATCTCCTCCCGGGTGATTCCAGCACCCCCTCGCCCCGTACTGCAGCCTCCAGGTCCTTGATGTCCACCTCATGGGCTGTTAGCCTCCGCTTCACCTGGACACGCACAGAGATAAACAATTAGGAAAGAGACTGGGAGGCCGTACCAAAGGCTCAGCCAATCAACATGGCCAGGAGAGACAGCCAAGGGGCCAGAACTAGAGGTATTCATGGATCCACCCAAATCCGAATACCCCAGATCTGACCTGGGACATGAGCAGGTTGGGGCCCAAAATTCAAACTTTTCCTCTGGTCCGGATCGTACCCTGTTTGATTTTCATCGGGTTTCGGATCTATGTAACTACAGCTGATAGACCTGTGTGGAACTGAATGTACCTTTTACACTAATAAGGTGAATTTATTGACAGGCCTAGCCAACATATAAAACTTAATCAGAAATCAGAAGAGCAAATTGGCTGAAAACATAATATTTTTTGTCACTCAGGTCTAGGTCTGGTTGTTGGCGGGTCCTTTCGGGTTCAGGTTTGATGGTTCTTGGGTCCGTTCAGGTCCAGATCCCCTTAAAAAAATACCGGGTCCGTTCAGGTCCGGGTCTGAATTGTCCCCAGGTCTGTCCGGGTCCAACTTTTTAGACCCGGACCTCTAGCCAGAACAATATATGGATCCTACTCAAGTTACATTTCAACGTGCAGTACATATTCTTGGTGGCTGGCTATCAATGTATATGTATATGTAAATAGTTATGAGAGCCTACCACTCTGTAGTTTGTGCCTGCCTGGCTACCCAGGTTCAGGCTGCGTCTCTTGTCCCTGACAGAGCTGCTCTGGTTCCTACGGATACGCTCGTTCTGCTCCTCAATGCTCATCTTGGACTTCACCTCAGCAGGGAACACTGCACTCTTCGGGCGCTCCTGTGACATAGGAAGACATGGAAATTATGAGGGAGGGAATGACAATGGAATATGATAAAACATCAAATGTCATGATCTTTTAAAGGATCAATTTGATTGCACCCTTCAATACACCAGACATAGGCCCACAACATAAAGGTAACATCAAATCGGTAAAATATCATAATATAGTTACAATACATCATGTCTATTGATCACATCACATCATCCACATGATGATAAGCTTCCTGAGTTCCATAATGCCCTCTCCGGCATGCTGCCTACCCTGGAGATTCCATTGGGCACTTTGCCGTTGCGTCGGGTGATTCCATGGTCGTAGGAGTGGCCCTGGTCCTCTATGGGAGACTTCGTTCTGGGAGGAACAATCCCCACTGGTAAGGGGACAGACAAACAGCGTGTCAGAGGATGACATTATGCGTGCCAAATGGCACCCCATTTCCTATATAGTCTCAATATAGTCTCTATATAGTCAAGAGTAGTGCGCTATGTAGGGAATAGGATGACATTTGGGACGCATCCACACAGAGGATGAGTCACGGGGGCTATAATCCAATCTATTATTCTGTAAACAATTGACTTTTATAAGGTCCAGCTAGTCATGAGGACCGTATTAGTAATCTAATTTTATTTTTGTGCTAGCAATAGTATATACTTGATTATGATGTCATTTAATCTATTAAGATTTGGTTTGACATTTGAAGTGGATTTCATTCCGAGTCTGAGGGGAGCCTTCAGCATTGTCTAACAGTTGGGGATTAGATCAGAAATGCATTTGCGAAAGAAGTCATATGTAATATTAATAAGGAAGTTCACAGTAGCTCCAGTACAGGTTTAGAGAACTGAAATATAACTCCCCTTTTTGGCACCATAGAGATTGTATAACTCTGCTAGTTTAAATGCAAGGTACAGTAGCATTACACGTTTATGCACAAAGGCCCTCAAACAGTAGACTACAAGGTATGAGTCATTGCTGCCTATGCAGACTGACGAACCAGAACTACATTACTCAGCTCCATTGCTTCCTGTACCTTTATTCATGTTGGCCTGTCGATCCTGATCCAGCTCCTGAGCTTCGTTGCTATTGGTCCGTTCTCCCGGTGACACATCCTGTCGGTAACCATACTTTTGCTGCAACACAGAACACGAGGAGGCGTAATGAATCATCACCCAATC
>NC_034196.2:46506651-46528513 GCF_002021735.2 Oncorhynchus kisutch | reverse complement strand
GTACCAAAACAAAGCCTTTTCAGATGGCTCTTAAACTAAATTGCCCATTTAGTTTAAGAGCCATCTGAAAAGGCTTTGTTTTGGTACGATGGAGATTATCATAGTTTTACAATTACACATTATTATTCATCATAGTGTGGAAATATATGTTTTTAAAACAAACAAGTTTTGACTGCACTGGGGCCTTAAACAGAAAGAGCATACAGCTTCCTCCATTTACCTTTACATATGACCGTTGTGCTCAACTTTTAAAAAAGCAGAAACACGTTATCCATCTAGCGGGAAAATAGCAGCAGACAGAATCATCCCTCAGAGAGAGAAATGTATCTGGCCTGTGGTGAGAGATGATTAACCCAGGCGGTTAGTTAAGTGGCTATAGAAACCAGCTAATGGAGACATTGTTGTAGTGCAGTGCCGTCCTCAACCCACAACCACAAACCTTTAAACACCAACAAATATATCAACAAATATATCATTCCTTATATGTTTTAATGTCTTTGTGACCGACTCTACATTTTTACTTGAAAATTCGACCAATTAGGTATAAGTATCATCAAATTAAGACACCGCAGACTTATAAACATGATGCAAAATATAAAATATAATTCCTTTATGATCCTCTTGGTTTCAGTATTGCATCGCTGGTCCTCTTACGTCTGCATTTTGACTGTAATATTGTACATGATGGTATAATCAAATGAAGATACCACAGTCTGATAAACATGATGTACAGTAAATTATAAATATGCAAATATAATTTCTCAGAGTCTTGAAAGTTCAGTTTTCATAACTGTTACTCTCCATTTTGACTTGCTGTTAATTGGGGTATGTAAAAAAAAATGTATTTTTTGGTTTTGTTTATCCTAATCAGAGAAGTGAACTTATAAGCAGGAGTTAATGTTTTATGTTTATGGGGAGAATAAGATCAACCTTTTCCAAAGTCCAGTCCAGAAAGGACTGCAACATGAGAGACTTTTACCAAGAACAGAAGATGTGAGGGAGAGAGAGAGAGAGAGAGAGAGAGAGAGAGAGAGAGAGAGAGAGAGAGAGAGCGAGGAGAGAGAGAGAGAGAGAGAGAGAGAGAGCGAGAGAGAGAGAGAGAGAGAGAGAGAGAGAGAGAGAGAGAGAGAGAGAGAAGAGAGAGAAAGAAAGAGAGAGAGAGAGAGACAGAGAGAGAGAGAAGTCAGATCAAGTGACAGAGAGAAAGTGAGAGACCGTGCGACTGAGAGAAAGACAGATTGCGTGTCAGAGAGAGAGAGAGAGAGAGACTGAGCGACTGAGAGAAAGACCAGATTGCGCGTCAGAGAGAGAGAGAGAGACTGAGCGACTGAGAGAAAGACAAATCAAGCGACAGCAATAGAGTGAGAGACTGAGCGACTGGGAGAAAGAGAGAAGGAGAGAGATGCAATTAACTTAGGGCAGAGAGGAACAGTGGGCTTCTTGTCAGTCTTCTCCAGCTTTTATGATGTCAGCTACCAGCCAGACAAAGACACCCCATCCCCAAAAACAAACAGTCTTTTGGCTGCAAAATGACCCTGAAAACTCAGCCTGCCGTTTCATCTGAGAGGGAGCATTTCTCCCTGAGCCAGGGTCAACAAGGTAAACAATACAAGGGGATTGCTGAGATTGGCTGGGGATTGGATGGGGCTGGGGATGGGGGTTGGAGGGGGGTTGGAGGAGGGCTGGGGGTTGGAAGAGGGCTGGGGATGGAGGGGACTGGGGTTGGGGTTGGAGGAGGGCTGGGGGTTGGAAGAGGGCTGGGGGTTGGGGGTAGGAAGAGGGCTGGGGGGTGGGGGTTGGAGAGGGCTGGGGGTTTGGGGTTGGTGGAGGATTGGGGGTTGGAAGAGGGTTGGGGTTGGAGGGGGTTGGGGTTTGGAAGAGGGCTGGGTGTTGGAGGAGGGCTGGGGGTTGGGGGTTGGAGGAGGGCTGGGGGTTAGAAGAGGGCTGGGAGTTGGATTGGAGAGGGCTGGGGGTGGGAGGAGGGCTGAGGGCTGGGGGTGGGAGGAGCGCTGGGGGCTGGGGCTTGGAGGAGGGCTGGGAGTTGGAAGAGGGTTGGATTTGGAGGGGGCTGGGGTTGGAAGAGGGCTGGGGTTGGAAGAGGGTTGGGGTTGGTGGGGGGCTGGGGATTGGAAGAGGGTTGGGTTGGAGCGGGGTTGGGGGTTGGAAGAGGGTTGGGTTGGAGGAGGGTTGGGGGTTGGAAGAGGTTTGGGAGTGTGCGCTTTCATGCTCACTCTCTCTTTCTCTCTTACTATCAGTCTCTCTCTATTAGTGTGTGTGTGTGTGTGTGCATGCGTGCGAGTGTGTGTGTGTGTGTCTGTGCGTGCGTGCGTGCGAGTGTGTGTGTGTGTGTAAAGCTATTATGGTCTGCTGGAAACTACTCCACACAGCACTATGTAAACATTAGTCTCTGTCTGTTATGAATAATAACTTGATTAAAACATATTTCTAAACATGCAGACTGCAGAGCTCTTGTCTCACTGGATAAGCGGTGGTTAATGTCTCTCTTTCATCTGTGCAAACGGTGTGTTATATAGTGACTTCAAAACAGTTTCACACCCCTTGACATTTTCCCCATTTTGTTGTTACAGCCTGTTTTTTAAAATGGATTTTACATTTAGATTATTTTCTCTGTCACTGGCCTAAACACAACACCCCATAATATCACTGAAACGTTTACAAATGAATTAAAAATGAAAAGTTGAAATGTGACCGACCGGCGTGTTTTTTTTATATAAAAGTAGAGACTCGGAGCTAGAAAATGGTGTATCGTACACTCCAGTTGAGGAACAATGGGAAAGCAATTCTGTTTTGAAAGGTGATACATTTTTTAGAAAATGGCACTTGAATGTTTTGGTGCACCTGCTGGAGAGAGCTTCTTTGTCTACACCCATTCAGCATCGTTCACACCCTCTTAAGATTTAGCCCCACCCATCTCTTTAAGGATTCACATGTGAGGTCATGTACTAAACAACCAAAGATTTCAAGACTAAAGGCTGGTTTATACTACGAGTGTGCTCGTGAATTTAATCTGGAGTGCCAGAGTGTGCTCAGAGGTAGCTTTGGGAGTTTGTAACTCAGAGCGTTGTCAGATTATCTGTTCGTAAATTCAGAGCATTTTGCTCTTGGAGCGTTCAGAGCCACACTGGACGCTCTGCTGAGGAATAGGGTTGATTTGAGCGTTCTGACCTCACAACAAGTAGTCAAGCACCCAAGCTAACTGTCTAACGTTGGCTAGCTTGCTAGCTACTTCCAGACACATAATGAGAGAACACCCGCCTCACTCCGACCATTTTACTCCCCCTAACAGAGCTCTTGTCTCGCCTCACTCCGACCATTTTACTCCCCCTAACAGAGCTGGTTATTTATGTTATCCAGAGTGTTGGTGACTAACTGTGCTGCTGGCAACAATTTAATTACCCTTTTTTGCCGATGTTTACTGACACCGAACATATTGTGTTCGTAAATTCTGCTCCTCGGACGAAAGTGCTCTGAAATCGGATACCAGAGCAAATTTACCAGCTATGTCTATCGACAGTTGTCGCAGTGACATCATAAACATTCTATTGTAATGGTTACTTGCATAGTGGAGTCTTTTGTTTAGACATGTAGCTAGCTAGCTAAACAATTAACCATAATCCCAACTCATAGCGTTGCTACCCCTGCATGAATCTGCCGGTAGCTAACCAACCAGGTTCAACGTTAGCTAGCTAACGTTAGGCTATAACTAGCATTGCAAATTACTCTGAAATACAAATAATATAACCAAACAGATCATAATGTTAGCTTGCGAGCCAGCCGGCTAACGTTAGCTAGCTAACAGTACACTTTAACTTGAAGTGATAACAACTTTCTGAGGAAATTAGAAACGTGTAATATCTGAAAATGTAGCTAGCTAGACTATCTTACCCATGGATACATGGATGGATGTTTCGCACTCTGTGTCTTGAATCCCATGGTTGCTCTTACTTTGAAGATCCGGAGACAGGTGTTTTATACAACAGCCTTCTGCGTGTTCTCTTTTCGACTCTGTCTGCACATTTGCAATCAAACGCCAGAATTTTCTCCATCTCCTTTAGATATCATACTCTAATTCCAATGATTTCAAAAAAAAGTGGAGAGCAACAACTATGCAACAACTATGCAGTTCTACTACGTCATATATTTTTTTTAAACGTACATTTTTTTTTAAAATGCTGCGTTAGAAAGGAATACAGACCAGCTCATATTATAGACAGAAACTTGCTACATGGCAGACCAATCAAAACTCACCTCTCAGAATTTCCAGCCCACTTATTATCTCAGCCAATTTTGGCTAGTTGGAAGGTTGATGTCTTTTTCTGTGGCTAAACCATCTAAGCTCATCATTTCAAAATTGTGTTCGTTTTTACAGATGGTATACAAGTCTGTTATTAAGGCACATGTAAGTTCACATGTTCCAGAAGGCACTTCTGCCTTTTAATAAAAACAAATGTTTATGTACAAATAGCTCTCCTGTGAAGTTGTGAAGGGCGCGACGTTCCTGAAACGAGTCACAAATGTCTTGAGTCAATAAGTATTCAACCCCTTTGTTATGGCAAGCCTAAATAACGTTGAATGGACTCTGTGTGCAATAATAGTGTTTAACCTGATTTTTTGAATGACTACCTCATCTCTGTACCCCACACATACAACCCTAACCCTAACCCTAACCCAGTCGAGCAGTGAATTTCAAACACAGATTCAACCACAACGACCAGGGAGGTTTTCCAATGCTTTGCAAAGAAGGGCACCTACTTGTAGATGGCTAAAATAAAAAAGTTGACATGGAATATCCCTTTGAGCATAGTGAAGTTATTAACTGCACTTTGGATGGTGTATCAATACACCCAGTCACTACAAAGATACAGGTGTCCTTCCTAACTCAGTTGCCGGAGAGGAAGAAAACTGCTGAAGGATTTCAACATCAGGCCAATGGTTATTTTAAAATAGTTAAAGAGTTAATATGGCTGTGATAGGAGAAAACTGAGGATGGATCAACAACATTGTAGTTACTCCACAATACTAACCTAATTGACAGAGTGAAAAGAAGGAAGCCTGTACAGAATAAAATTATTCCAAAACATGAATCCTGTTTGCAACAAGGCACTAAAGTAATACTGCAACAAAATGTGGCAAAGCAATACACGTTCTGTCCTGAATACAAAGTGTTATGTTTGGGGTCAAATCCAATACCAGACATTACTGAGTACCACTCCCCATATCTTCAAGCATAGTGGTGGCAGCATCATGTTATGGGTATACTTGTCATTTTTAAGGACGGGGTAGTTTTTCAGGATACAAAATTAATGGAATGGAGCAAAGCTGGCAGAATCCTAGAGGAAAACCTGGTTCAGTCTGGTTTCCACCAGACACTGGGAGATGAATTCACCTTTCAGCAGGACAATAACCTAAAACACAAGGCCAAATCTACACAAGTTGCTTACCAAGAAGACAGTGAATGTTCCTGAGAGGCCAAGTTACAGTTTTGACTTAAATCTACTTGAAAATCTAATATGGTTGGCTAGCAATGATCAACAACCAATTTGTCAAAAAGGAAGCAACGTAGAAATCTCTTCACCAGGGCATAAATGTACCTTTCTGGTCCACCAGCTACTGTGGCAGGTAGATAAAACAAAAAATCTACCAGCCACTCAAACATTGAAAAACAATCTAGCTTTGTGAACAAAACAATGTGAACAGCCAAGAAACACAAGAACAGAATCTCACTTCAGTAGACTTTCATTTCAAGTAAATTAGACCCATGTTTATGCCCGTATGGCAGCGCTTCTAAAAATGAATCTTTCACTCTGCTCTTGACGTTCCCACAGCCCCAGGAAGTGTTGCAGTGTGAGGTGGAAAAGGCTATACACAGTAGGATTCCTAGTTCTTTGACTTCGTATGATTCATTTACCAGCTATGAAACAAAACGGCAGAAATACAACCGCAGCATTTATTTTCCTATAAAATGTGATTACATTTGACAATTTTTTTATTCACTAATGTGAATGAAATGCTCTTACTGTGTAGCCTTGACCAGCCGCCAACGTGGCTGGCGTAATAGACATCTATTCCCACACCGACGCCAAAATCGACCTGTATTTGGCGGGTGTTCACTTTAGGCCCAAGTCTTCGCATTAGAGGAAGTGATACATTAGAGGTTGTATTTACAGTACAACAATATAAGGCAAGGTATAAGCACGCATGCACACAGACAAAGAAACATACAACACACACACGTACACACAACACACACACATGGATACTGGTAAGATACAGTATGTTACAGTCTTATTATGGGTACTGGTAAGATACAGGACGTTACAGTCTTATTATGGATACTGGTAAGATACGGTATGTTACAGTCAAATCAAATCAAATCAAATTTTATTTGTCACATACACATGGTTAGCAGATGTTAATGCGAGTGTAGCGAAATGCTTGTAGTCTTATTATGGGTACTGGTTACAGTCTTATTATGGATACTGGTAAGATACAGTATGTTACAGTCTTATTATGGATACTGGTAAGATACAGTATGTTACAGTCTTATTATTGATATTGGTAAGATACAGTATGTTACAGTCTTATTATGGGTACTGGTAAGATACAGTATGTTACAGTCTTATTATGGGTGCTGGTAAGATACAGTATGTTACAGTCTTATTATGGGTGCTGGTAAGATACAGTATGTTACAGTCTTATTATGGGTGCTGGTAAGATACAGTATGTTACAGTCTTATTATGGGTACTGGTAAGATACAGTATGTTACAGTCTCAATATGGATGCTGGTAAGATACGGTATGTTACAGTCTTATTATGGATACTGGTAAGATACGGTATGTTACAGTCTTATTATGGGTACTGGTTACAGTCTTATTATGGGTGCTGGTAAGATACAGTATGTTACAGTTTTATTATGGGTACTGGTAAGATACGGTATGTTACAGTCTTATTATGGATATTGGTAAGATACAGTATGTTACAGTCTTATTATGGATACTGGTAAGATACGGTATGTTACAGTCTTATTATGGATACTGGTAAGATACGGTATGTTACAGTCTTATTATGGATACTGGTAAGATACAGTATGTTACAGTCTTATTATGGATACTGGTAAGATACAGTATGTTACAGTCTTATTATGGATACTGGTAAGATACAGTATGTTACAGTCTTATTATGGATACTGGTAAGATACGGTATGTTACAGTCTTATTATGGATGCTGGTAAGATACAGTCTTATTATGGATACTGGTAAGATACGGTATGTTACAGTCTTATTATGGATACTGGTAAGATACAGTATGTTACAGTCTTATTATGGATACTGGTAAGATACAGTATGTTACAGTCTTATTATAGATACTGGTAAGATACAGTATGTTACAGTCTTATTATGGATACTGGTAAGATACGGTATGTTACAGTCTTATTAAGGATACTGGTAAGATACAGTATGTTACAGTCTTATTATGGGTACTGGTAAGATACAGTATGTTACAGTCTTATTATGGGTACTGGTAAGATACGGTATGTTACAGTCTTATTATGGGTACTGGTAAGATACAGTATGTTACAGTCTTATTATGGGTACTGGTAAGATACAGTGTGTTACAGTCTTATTATGGGTACTGGTTACAGTCTTATTATGGGTACTGGTAAGATACAGTATGTTACAGTCTTATTATGGGTACTGGTAAGATACGGCATGTTACAGTCTTATTATGGGTACTGGTAAGATACAGTATGTTACAGTCTTAATATGGGTACTGGTTACAGTCTTATTATGAATACTGGTAAGATACAGTATGTTACAGTCTTATTATGGGTACTGGTAAGATACAGTATGTTACAGTCTTATTATGGGTACTGGTTACAGTCTTATTATGGATACTGGTTAGATACAGTATGTTACAGTCTTATTATGGATACTGGTAAGATACGGTATGTTACAGTCTTATTATGGATACTGGTAAGATACAGTATGTTACAGTCTTATTATGGATACTGGTAAGATACAGTATGTTACAGTCTTATTATGGATACTGGTAAGATACAGTATGTTACAGTCTTATTATGGATGCTGGTAAGATACGGTATGTTACAGTCTTATTAAGGATACTGGTAAGATACAGTATGTTACAGTCTTATTATGGGTACTGGTAAGATACAGTATGTTACAGTCTTATTATGGGTACTGGTAAGATACGGTATGTTACAGTCTTATTATGGGTGCTGGTAAGATACGGTATGTTACAGTCTTATTATGGGTACTGGTAAGATACAGTATGTTACAGTCTTATTATGGGTACTGGTAAGATACGGCATGTTACAGTCTTATTATGGGTACTGGTAAGGTACAGTATGTTACAGTCTTAATATGGGTACTGGTTACAGTCTTATTATGAATACTGGTAAGATACAGTATGTTACAGTCTTATTATGGGTACTGGTAAGATACAGTATGTTACAGTCTTATTATGGGTACTGGTTACAGTCTTATTATGGATACTGGTAAGATACAGTATGTTACAGTCTTATTATGGATACTGGTAAGATACGGTATGTTACAGTCTTATTATGGATACTGGTAAGATACAGTATGTTACAGTCTTATTATGGATACTGGTAAGATACAGTATGTTACAGTCTTATTATGGATACTGGTAAGATACAGTATGTTACAGTCTTATTATGGATACTGGTAAGATACGGTATGCTACAGTCTTATTAAGGATACTGGTAAGATACAGTATGTTACAGTCTTATTATGGGTACAGGTAAGATACAGTATGTTACAGTCTTATTATGGGTACTGGTAAGATACGGTATGTTACAGTCTTATTATGGGAACTGGTAAGATACAGTATGTTACAGTCTTATTATGGGTACTGGTAAGATACAGTTTGTTACAGTCTTATTATGGGTGCTGGTTACAGTCTTATTATGGGTACTGGTAAGATACAGTATGTTACAGTCTTATTATGGGTACTGGTAAGATACGGCATGTTACAGTCTTATTATGGGTACTGGTAAGATACAGTATGTTACAGTCTTAATATGGGTACTGGTTACAGTCTTATTATGAATGCTGGTAAGATACAGTATGTTACAGTCTTATTATGGGTACTGGTAAGATACAGTATGTTACAGTCTTATTATGGGTACTGGTTACAGTCTTATTATGGATACTGGTAGGATACAGTATGTTACAGCCTTATAATGGGTACTGGTAAGATACAGTATGTTACAGTCTTATTATGGATACTGGTAAGATACAGTATGTTACAGTCTTATTATGGATACTGGTAAGATACAGTATGTTACAGTCTTATTATGGATACTGGTAAGATACAGTATGTTACAGTCTTATTATGAATACTGGTAAGATACGGTATGTTACAGTCTTATTAAGGATACTGGTAAGATACAGTATGTTACAGTCTTATTATGGGTACTGGTAAGATACAGTATGTTACAGTCTTATTATGGGTACTGGTAAGATACGGTATGTTACAGTCTTATTATGGGTGCTGGTAAGATACGGTATGTTACAGTCTTATTATGGGTACTGGTAAGATACAGTATGTTACAGTCTTATTATGGGTACTGGTTACAGTCTTATTATGGGTACTGGTAAAACACAGTATGTTACAGTCTTATTATGGGTACTGGTAAGATATGGCATGTTACAGTCTTATTATGGGTACTGGTAAGATACAGTATGTTACAGTCTTATTATGGGTACTGGTAAGATACAGTATGTTACAGTCTTATTATGGGTACTGGTAAGATACGGTATGTTACAGTCTTATTATGGGTACTGGTAAGATACAGTATGTTACAGTCTTATTATGGGTACTGGTAAGATACAGTGTGTTACAGTCTTATTATGGGTACTGGTTACAGTCTTATTATGGGTACTGGTAAGATACAGTATGTTACAGTCTTATTATGGGTACTGGTAAGATACGGCATGTTACAGTCTTATTATGGGTACTGGTAAGATACAGTATGTTACAGTCTTAATATGGGTACTGGTTACAGTCTTATTATGAATACTGGTAAGATACAGTATGTTACAGTCTTATTATGGGTACTGGTAAGATACAGTATGTTACAGTCTTATTATGGGTACTGGTTACAGTCTTATTATGGATACTGGTTAGATACAGTATGTTACAGTCTTATTATGGATACTGGTAAGATACGGTATGTTACAGTCTTATTATGGATACTGGTAAGATACAGTATGTTACAGTCTTATTATGGATACTGGTAAGATACAGTATGTTACAGTCTTATTATGGATACTGGTAAGATACAGTATGTTACAGTCTTATTATGAATACTGGTAAGATACGGTATGTTACAGTCTTATTAAGGATACTGGTAAGATACAGTATGTTACAGTCTTATTATGGGTACTGGTAAGATACAGTATGTTACAGTCTTATTATGGGTACTGGTAAGATACGGTATGTTACAGTCTTATTATGGGTGCTGGTAAGATACGGTATGTTACAGTCTTATTATGGGTACTGGTAAGATACAGTATGTTACAGTCTTATTATGGGTACTGGTTACAGTCTTATTATGGGTACTGGTAAAACACAGTATGTTACAGTCTTATTATGGGTACTGGTAAGATATGGCATGTTACAGTCTTATTATGGGTACTGGTAAGATACAGTATGTTACAGTCTTAATATGGGTACTGGTTACAGTCTTATTATGAATACTGGTAAGATACAGTATGTTACAGTCTTATTATGGGTACTGGTAAGATACAGTATGTTACAGTCTTATTATGGGTACTGGTTACAGTCTTATTATGGATACTGGTAAGATACAGTATGTTACAGTCTTATTATGGATACTGGTAAGATACGGTATGTTACAGTCTTATTATGGATACTGGTAAGATACAGTATGTTACAGTCTTATTATGGATACTGGTAAGATACAGTATGTTACAGTCTTATTATGGATACTGGTAAGATACAGTATGTTACAGTCTTATTATGGATACTGGTAAGATACGGTATGCTACAGTCTTATTAAGGATACTGGTAAGATACAGTATGTTACAGTCTTATTATGGGTACAGGTAAGATACAGTATGTTACAGTCTTATTATGGGTACTGGTAAGATACGGTATGTTACAGTCTTATTATGGGTGCTGGTAAGATACAGTATGTTACAGTCTTATTATGGGTACTGGTAAGATACAGTTTGTTACAGTCTTATTATGGGTACTGGTTACAGTCTTATTATGGGTACTGGTAAGATACAGTATGTTACAGTCTTATTATGGGTACTGGTAAGATACGGCATGTTACAGTCTTATTATGGGCACTGGTAAGATACAGTATGTTACAGTCTTAATATGGGTACTGGTTACAGTCTTATTATGAATACTGGTAAGATACAGTATGTTACAGTCTTATTATGGGTACTGGTAAGATACAGTATGTTACAGTCTTATTATGGGTACTGGTTACAGTCTTATTATGGATACTGGTAAGATACAGTATGTTACAGTCTTATTATGGATACTGGTAAGATACGGTATGTTACAGTCTTATTATGGATACTGGTAAGATACAGTATGTTACAGTCTTATTATGGATACTGGTAAGATACAGTATGTTACAGTCTTATTATGGATACTGGTAAGATACAGTATGTTACAGTCTTATTATGGATACTGGTAAGATACGGTATGCTACAGTCTTATTAAGGATACTGGTAAGATACAGTATGTTACAGTCTTATTATGGGTACAGGTAAGATACAGTATGTTACAGTCTTATTATGGGTACTGGTAAGATACGGTATGTTACAGTCTTATTATGGGTACTGGTAAGATACAGTATGTTACAGTCTTATTATGGGTACTGGTAAGATACAGTTTGTTACAGTCTTATTATGGGTACTGGTTACAGTCTTATTATGGGTACTGGTAAGATACAGTATGTTACAGTCTTATTATGGGTACTGGTAAGATACGGCATGTTACAGTCTTATTATGGGTACTGGTAAGATACAGTATGTTACAGTCTTAATATGGGTACTGGTTACAGTCTTATTATGAATACTGGTAAGATACAGTATGTTACAGTCTTATTATGGGTACTGGTAAGATACAGTATGTTACAGTCTTATTATGGGTACTGGTTACAGTCTTATTATGGATACTGGTAGGATACAGTATGTTACAGTCTTATTATGGGTACTGGTAAGATACAGTATGTTACAGTCTTATTATGGGTACTGGTAAGATACAGTATGTTACAGTCTTATTATGGGTACTGGTAAGATACGGTATGTTACAGTCTTATTATGGGTACTGGTTACAGTCTTATTATGGGTACTGGTAAGATACGGTATGTTACAGTCTTATTATGGGTACTGGTTACAGTCTTATTATGGGTACTGGTTACAGTCTTATTATGGGTACTGGTACCGTAAGTGTAATTAAAATACAGTGCCTTTGGAAAGTATTCAGACCCCTTGACTTTTCCCACATTTTGCTACGTTACAGCCTTATTTTAAAATGGATTAAATCGTTTTTTTTCCCCCTCATCAATCTACAAACAAGTCCGGGCTCTGGCGGGGCCACTCAAGGACATGCAGAGACTTGTCCGGAAGCCACTCCTGTATTGTCTTGGCTGTATGCTTGGCATTCATGCCAAAAAGTTCAATATTGGTTTCATCAGACCAGAGAATCTTGTTTCTCATGGTATGAGAGTCATTTAGCTGCCTTTTGGCAAACACCAAGCAGGCTGTCATGTGCCTTTTACTAAGGAGTGGCTTCCGTCTGGCCACTCTACCATAAAAGCTGTCCTTCTGGAAGGTTCTCCCATCTCCACAGAGGAACTCTGGAGCTCTGTCAAAGTGACCATTGGGTTATTGGTCACCTCCCTGACCAAGGCCCTTCTCCCCCGATTGGTCAGTTTGTCCGGGCGGCCAGCTCTGGGAAGAATCTTGGTGGTTCCAAACTTCTTCCATTTAAGAATGATGGAGGCCACTGTTCTTGGAGACCTTCAATGCTGCAGAAATGTTTTGGTACCCTTCCACAGCTCTCTGCCTCGACACAATCCTGTCTCAGAGCTCTACGGACAATTCCTTCGAATTCATGGCTTGGTTTTTGCTCTGACATTCACTGTCAACTGTGGGACCTTATATAGACAGGTGTGTGCCCTTCCAAATCAAGTCCAATCAATTTGATTTACCACAGGTGGACTCCAATCAAGTTGTAGAAACATCTCAAGGATGATCAATGGAAACAGGATGCACCTGAGGTCAATTTGGAGTCTCATAGCAAAGGGTTCGAATACTTATGTAAATAAGGGATTTCTGGTACTATAGATACTGGTACTATAGATACTGGTAGTATAGATACTGGTACAATAGATACTGGTAGTATAGATACTGGTACTATGGATACTGGTACTATGGATACTGGTACTATGGATACTGGTACTATAAATACTGCTCCTACAGATACTGGTACTATAAATACTGGTAGTATAGATACTGGTAATATGGATACTGGTACTATGGATACTGGTACTATAAATACTGGTACTACAGATACTGGTACTATAGATACTGGTAGTATAGATACTGGTACTATGGATACTGGAACTATGGATACTGGTACTACAGATACTGGTACTATAAATACTGGTAATATAGATACTGGTACTATAGATACTGGTACTATAAATACTGGTACTATGGATACTGGTACTATACATACAGGTACTATAAATACAGGTACTATGGATACTGGTACTATGGATACTGGTACTATAGATACTGGTACTATAGATACTGGTACTATGGATACTGGTACTATAGATACTGGTACAATGTATACTGGTACTATGTGTACTGGTACTATGGATACTGGTACTATGGATACTGGTACTATAAATACAGGTACTATAGATACTGGTACTATAGATACTGGTACTATAAATACAGGTACTATGGATACTGGTACTATAGATACTGGTACAATAGATACTGGTACTATAAATACTGGTAGTATAGATACTGGTACTATGGATACTGGTACTATAGATACTGGTACTATAAATACTGGTAGTATAGATACTGGTACTATGGATACTGGTACTATGGAAACTGGTACTATAAATACAGGTACTATAACTACTGGTACTATACATACTGGTACTATGGATACTGGTACTATGGATACTGGTACTATAGATACTGGTACTATGTGTACTGGTACTATGGATACTGGTACTATGGATACTGGTACTATAAATACAGGTACTATAGATACTGGTACTATAGATACTGGTACTATAAATACTGGTACTATGGATACTGGTACTATAGATACTGGTCCTATGGATACTGGTACGTGTATTATATGTTAAAGTCCTACTATGGGTATAGAGGAAACACACAGAGGCAGGATAAATGGTTGGTACTATAAATACAGGTTCTATGGATAAATGGTTTTAAATCAATTCTAATTCTTTATTTGAATCCAGTTTAATCCTTTGCAATTCACTATCAGGTGAGACTCAAATCTTAAGAAGCTTGGTTGTTGTATTTTAAAACTGCTATGTTAAATAGCTGCTTTAGGCACCAATTCAAATATCCTTAATTTAGTAACGACAAAACTGCAATTCAAACATCATTAAATGAAACAGCTGGGTGTGGGTGGCTAACTCCTGAGTCGGTATGCCAAACATTCAATCTAATTATTTTAAGTCTGTCTCACTGATGTAATAGGACATTAAGAGCTGATGTTAATCTGCCAATAAAGACACAATGACTCGTATAACGGCTGCTGTTGGCTGATGGCTATAACACATACTAATGGAGGCTATAAGATCACTGAGAATGAATCCCTAAAGGTTTGTTAAATTCACCCGGAAGCACAACTCTAGAACAATACAGTGAGTTAATGACGGGCGGTAAAGACATTACACTTAGTTCATAATTACAGCATTAGCTTTTCAGTTTAACACAAGCACCATCTAGAAAATATATACAACAACACAAATATAAACGCATAAATGTAACAGTTTCAAAGATTTTACTGAGTTACAGTTCAATAAAGAAACTCAATAAATAAACGTTTATTTTCAGAAAACTTAACATGTGTAAATATTTGTATGAACATAACAAGATTCAACAACTGAGACATGAACTGAACAAGTTCCACAGACATGTGACTAACAGAAATGGAATAATGTGTCCCTGAACAAAGGGGGGGTCAAAATCAAAAGTAATAGTCAGTATCTGGTGTGGCCACCAGCTGCATTAAGTACCGCAGGGCATCTCCTCCTCATGGACTGTACCAGATTTGCCAGTTCTTGCTGTGAGATTTCTGGGGGGAATGGCCCTAGCCCTCACCCTCCGATCCAACAGGTCCCAGGAGTGCTCAATGGGATTGAGATCCGGGCTCTTCGCTGGCCATGGCAGAACACTGACATTCCTGTCTTGCAGGAAATCATGAGCGGAACAAGCAGTATGGATGGTGGCATTGTCCTGATGGAGGGTCATGTCAGGATGAGCCTGCAGGAAGGGTTCCACATGAGGGAGGAGGATGTCTTCCCTGTAACACACAGCGTTGAGATTGCCTGCAATGACAACAAGCTTAGTCTGATGATGCTGTGACACACTGCGCCAGACCATGACGGACCCTCCACCTCCAAATCAATCCCGCTCCAGAGTACAGGCCTCGGTGTAACGCTCATTCCTTCGACAATAAACGCATATCCGACCATCACCCCTGGTGAGACAAAACCGCGACTCGTCAGTGAAGAGCTCTTTTGCTAGTCCTGTCTGGTCCAGCAACGGTAGGTTTTTGCCCATAGGCAACGTTGTTGCCAGGGATGTCTGGTGAGGACCTGCCTTACAACAGGCCTACAAGCCCTCAGTCCTCAGCCCTCAACAGACCTCTCTCAAAAAAGGGACGTTACTTTTTACAGAGTTTACAAGGAAATCAGTGAATTGAAACAAATGCATTAGGTCCTAATCTATGGATTTCACATGACTGGAAATACAGATGTGCATCTGTTGGCCACAGATACCTTAAAAAAGTAGGGGCGTGGATCAGAAAACCAGTCGGTATCTGGTGTGACCCCCATTTGGTCATGCAGAGTGACATCTCCTTCACATAGAATTGATCAGGCTGTTGATTGTGGCCTGTGGAATGTTGTCCCACCCCTCTTCAATGGCTGTGAGAAGTTGATGGATATTGGTGGGAACTGGAACACGCTGTCGTACACGTTGATCCAGAGCATCCCAAACCTGCTCAATGGGTGACGTGTCTGGTGAGTATGCAGGCCATAGAAGAACTGGGACATTTTAAGCTTCAAGGAATTGTGTACAGATCCTTGCGACATGGGGCTGTGCATTATCATGCTGAAACATTAAGTGATGTTTCGACGGACCTCAGGATCTCGTCACGGCATCTCCGTGCATTCAAATGCAACTGTGTTTGTTGTTCGTAGCATATGCCTGCCCATAACATAACCACATAGGCAAAATGGGGAACTCTGTTCACAATGTTGACATCAGCAAACTTTTCGACCACACGACACCAGACACGTGGTCTGTGGTTGTGAGGCCGGTTGGACATACATTCAATTCTCTGGCAACAGATCTGGTGGACATTCCTGCAGTCAGCATGCCAATAGCTCGCCCCCTCAAAACTTGAGACATGTGTGGCATTGTGTTGTGTGACAAAATTGCACATTTTAGAGTGGCCTTTTATTGTCCCCAGCACAAGGTGCACCTGTGTAATGATCATGCTGTTAAATCAGCTTCTGGATATGCTCCACCTGTCAGGTGGATGGATTATCTGGGCAAAGGAGAAATGCTCACTAACAGGGATGTAAACAAATTTGTGCAAAATAAGGTTTTTGTGCATATGGAACATTTCTGGGATCTTTTATTTCAGCTCAAGAAACATGGAGACCAACACTTTACATGTTGCGTTTATATTTTTGTTCAGTAAAAATCCTTAATTAATACTTAACGCTAATACTTAATTAATACTTAATACTAATACTTAATTAATACTTAATACCAATACTTAATGAATACTTAATACTAATATTTAATAATAATATTTAATTAATGCTTAATACTAATACTTAACTAATACTTAATACTAATACTTAATTAATACTTAATACCTATACTTAATTAATACTTAATACTAATACTTAATTAACACTTAGTACTTCATTGATACTTCATACTAATACGTAATTAATACTTAATACTTCATTAATACTTAATACTAATACTTCATTAATACTAAATTAATACTTAATACTAATACTTCATTAATACTAAATTAATACGTAATACTAATACTTGATTAATACTTCATACTAATACTTAATTAATACTTACTACTAATACTTAATACTAATACTTAATACTAATACTTAATTAATACTGACTAAGATGGAGTTAAACCTTATTGAGAAGATATTCAGAGGTTATAACTTAAAAATGACTTCAAACATTTTACATATTTTTCCTTTCTAATTAAATCATGGTGGCGTTGCAGGAAGCTCAGAATGCCATTAACCAAGAGGTTCTGAGTTCAAATCCCAGGTGAGGACATGTTGAATATCAATTACTGTATAAATAAACATGTAAACAATGACAATGTGTGTCAAATATGTAAGTTCAAAACATTGTATGTTAAAAGCAGTGTGTGTAACTAGTTCCACATCCTTTTCTAGCTAAAATGCCCAATTATAATTTGTAGTTAAATGAACATATGAGAGAAGTTGAGCAAACACATCCTTTTAAGTTGACTGAATTTGTACCAGTGAAAAGTTTGGTCACATTTACTCATTCAAGGGTTTTTCTTTATTTTTACTATTTTCTACATTGAGAAATAATATTGAAAACATCAAAACTATGAAATAACACATATGGAATCATGTAGTAACCAAAAAAGTGTTAAACAAATCAAAATATATTTGAAGTAGTTACCCTTTGCCTTGATGACCGCTTTGCACACTCTTGGCATGGTGTTAAACAGAGACAAGCTATTAAATTCTGGTGTTAAACAGAGACACGCTATTAAATCCTCAACAAGCTTTACAACCCCGGAATGGCCCAGGGCAGTATAGGGAAGAGGAGATGGGATATGGAAAGGCCCAGGGCAGTATAGGGAAGAGGAGATGGGATATGGAATGGCCCAGGGCAGTATAGGGAAGAGGAGATGGGATATGGAAAGGCCCAGGGCAGTATAGGGAAGAGGAGATGGGATATGGAATGGCCCAGGGCAGTATAGGGAAGAGGAGATGGGATATGGAAAGGCCCAGGGCAGTATATGGAAGAGGAGATGGGATATGGAAAGGCCCAGGGCAGTATATGGAAGAGGAGATGGGATATGGAAAGGCCCAGGGCAGTATATGGAAGAGGAGATGGGATATGGAAAGGCCCAGGGCAGTATAGGGAAGAGGAGATGGGATATGGAAAGGCCCAGGGCAGTATAGGGAAGAGGAGATATAAAAAAAGGTATTGTTGGAAACAGGTGACAATATCTGATCACCTTCCAGTTGAGCGTCCTGTCCAGAGTGGGTACATCAAGCTGTCTCAAGCTACTGAAACAGGAGATAGCCTCTCTCCTGCCCTATAGGCCATTCTTGCTCAGACAAGACTCGCTTACTTTTCAGTTAACTGAACAAATGACACCAAGAGACAAAAATGAAAGCCTCTTCTAACAAAAGCCGTAAATTGGGAGAATTAGAACAGTGACTGAATGAAAATACTACATCCTTTCACATAGCGTCTCCGACATCCCTATGACATCAGATATACAACACCTAACGCTTCTGTTTTGTAAACCTGTTTAAAACGACACCAAGAGGCACAAATAAAGCCTCTTCTGACACTATGACAATATCACCATACATTTAGAGAATTACAACTGGTAACTTTTGAAATTAGAACTTTTGTATGGTCTCAATGACAGCCACACAATCTCAGACAGACAGACAGCCACACAATCTCAGACAGACAGACAGCCACACAATCTCAGACAGACAGACAGCCACACAATCTCAGACAGACAGACAGCCACACAATCTCAGACAGACAGACAGACAGACAGACAGACAGCCACACAATCTCAGACAGACAGACAGACAGACAGACAGACAGACAGACAGACAGACAGACAGACAGACAGACAGACAGACAGACAGACAGACAGACAGACAGACAGACAATCTCAGACAGACAGACAGCCACACAATCTCAGACAGACAGACACACAGCCACACAATCTCAGACAGACAGACAGACAGACAGACAGGCAGGCAGACAGCCACACAATCTCAGACAGACAGACAGACAGACAGACAGACAGACAGACAGACAGACAGACAGACAGACAGACAGACAGACAGACAGACAGACAGACAATCTCAGCAGACAGACAGACAGACAGCCACACAATCTCAGACAGACAGACAGACAGCCACACAATCTCAGACAGACAGACAGACAGACAGCTCAGACAGACAGACAGACAGACAGGCAGCCACACAATCTCAGACAGACAGACAGACAATCTCAGCAGACAGACAGACAGACAGCCACACAATCTCAGACAGACAGACAGACAGACAGCCACACAATCTCAGACAGACAGACAGACAGACAGCCACACAATCTCAGACAGACAGACAGACAGCCACACAATCTCAGACAGACAGACAGACAGCCTTACAATCTCAGACAGACAGACAGCCACACAATCTCAGACAGACAGACAGACAGCCACACAATCTCAGACAGCCACACAGACAGACAGACAGACAGACAGACAGACAGACAGACAGACAGACAGACAGACAGACAGACAGACAGACAGACAGACAGACAGACAGACAGACAGACAGACAGACAGACAGACAGACAGACAGACAGACAGACAGAGAGGAATGTGAACTAATCTAATATCTGTCTGTTTGGTCAACAAGAAAAAAGAAACCAAGCACTTCAGTGTGAAATATACCCGGTGCTGAGAGGCAGCAGTGAAGGCATGAAGAGAAGCCAACCACTGTGTCCCAAATGGCACCCTATTCCCTATGTAGTGCACTACTTTTGTCCAGAGCTCTAAGAATAGGATACAGGAATAGGGTGCCATTTCAGACACAGACCAAATCAAATCAAATCAAACATCCCTGTTCCATTCTTTAGTTGAAACATCCCTGTTCCATTCTTTAGTTGAAACATCCCTGTTCCATTCTTTAGATGAAACATCCCTGTTCCATTCTTTAGTTGAAACATCCCTGTTCCATTCTTCAGTTGAAACAACCCTGTTCCATTCTTTAGTTGAAACATCCCTGTTCCATTCATTAGTTGAAACATCCCTGTTCCATTCTTTAGTTGAAACATCCCTGTTCCATTCATTAGATGAAACATGCCTGTTCCATTCTTTAGTTGAAACATCCCTGTTCCATTCTTCAGTTGAAACATCCCTGTTCCATTCTTTAGATGAAACATCCCTGTTCCATTCTTTAGTTGAAACATCCCTGTTCCATTCTTCAGTTGAAACATCCCTGTTCCATTCTTTAGTTGAAACATCCCTGTTCCATTCTTTAGTTGAAACATCCCTGTTCCATTCTTTAGTTGAAACAACCCTGTTCCATTCTTTAGTTGAAACAACCCTCATTAGAGAATAATCTAATGAATTACCAACCAGTTCAAATAGATGTTCTGCTGTGGGCAAACTCAGCAAATCAACGGCAGCTCGCCCAAATAGTGGCCAAGCAGAGTGGAAAAGAGAAGGACATCCATTGTATTCACATGGGCTCATCCTTTCATAGGATGCATCCCAAATGGCACCTTATTCTCTTTGTAGTGCCTTACTTTCCCTATGGCCCTGGTCAAAAGCAGTGCACTATGTAAGGTATAACTTGGGACTCGACCATTGAGAGAGAGAGAGAACCATTTTGAGGCCACCATTTATGACATGGCCATCTTGCAGCGCTACTACGACAAGTGTATTTGGTGCCACAGATGTCTCAAGTTTAGAGGTAGCATACAATTGGCATGCTGACTGACTGTAGGAATATCCACCAGAGCTGTTTCCAGAGAATTGAATGTCCATTTCTCTACCGTAAGCCACCTCCAACATCTTTTTAGAGAATTCTGCAGCACGTACAACTCACCTCACAACCGCAGACCAGGTTTAACCACGCCAGCCCAAGACCTCCACATCTGGCTTCTTCACCTGCGAGATCGTCTGAGACCAGCCACCTAGACAGCTGATAAAACTGTGGGTTTTGCACAACCTAAGAATATCTGCACAAACTGTCATAAACCGTCTCAGGGAAGCTCATCTGCGTGCTCGTCGTCCTCACCAGGGTCTTGACCTGGCTGCAGATCGGCATAGTAACCAACTTGAGTGGGAATATGTTCACCTTCGATGGCCACTGGCACATTGGAGAAGTGCGCTCTTCACAGAGTAATCCGGGTTTCTACTGTACCGGGCAGATGGTGTTCTGTGGGCGAGCGGTTTGCTGATGTCAGCGTTGTGAACAGAGCGCCCCATGGTGGCGGTGGAGGTTATGGTATGGACAGCCATAAGCTACGGACCACAAACACAATCGCATTTTATCGATGCCAATTTAAATGCACGGAGAAACCGTGATGAGATTCTGAGGCCCATTGTCGTGCCATTCTAACCCGCCGCCATCACCTCATGTTTCAGCATGATAATGCACGGCCCCGTGTGGCAAGGATCCAGCAACTTCACACAGCCATTGAGGTGGCAGGGTAGCCTAGTGGTTAGAACCCC
>NC_034196.2:46466651-46501651 GCF_002021735.2 Oncorhynchus kisutch | reverse complement strand
CTCCTGGGCCAGGTACAGATCCAACACCGGGACCCCCCTCGTCTTAATGTCCGCCTCCGTCAACGAGTTCACCATCAACATCACCCACACAGGCCTCTTCCTCTCCCAGTTCCCCGCTATCGCATTAAACAGGTAGTCAGCGTAGAGGCCTTTACCCCTCTGGTCAGGAGTCATCCAGAACGGCATCATGAGCTTGACGTACTCCAAGTGCCTCTTGAGGCGTCTGTAGATGTCTCTGGGTAGAACGTCCTGTAGGGTTCCCCCCTGGGGGAGGAGCTGGCAGCTGGTCAGGGCTGAGATGGTGTAGGGGTCCGTCAGGTCCAGCTCCAAGTAAACCATGTTACTCTCCTGGAAAGCCTTCTTGGAGTTCTCTGGGATGAAGTCCCAGACGCGCGTGTAAGGGACGTGGATCGTGCCGTAAAAGTAGGACGGAGGGTTACGTTTGATGGTCCACAGGAAAGAGTTCAGATCACTTTGCTGCCGAAGGTGAAAGAAGAAGAAAAAGAAACATGAGTGAATTACTGTTATTATTACCAGGCTATACACCCACATCAGTATTATTACCAGGCTATACAACCACATTAGTGTTATTACCAGGCTATACACCCACATCAGTATTATTACCAGGCTATACACCCACATTAGTGTTATTACCAGGCTATACACCCACATCAGTATTATTACCAGGCTATACACCCACATTAGTGTTATTACCAGGCTATACACCCGCATTAGTGTTATTACCAGGGTATACACCCACATCAGTGTTATTACCAGGCTATACACCCACATTAGTGTTAATACCAGGCTATACACCCACATCAGTATTATTACCAGGCTATACACCCACATCAGTATTATTACCAGGCTATACACCCACATCAGTATTATTACCAGGCTATACACCCACATCAGTATTATTACCAGGCTTACTGTTATTATTACCAGGCTATACACCCACATTACTGTTATTATTACCAGGCTATACACCCACATTACTGTTATTATTACCAGGCTATACACCCACATTACTGTTATTATTACCAGGCTATAGTATTATTACCAGGCTATAACATTACTGTTATTATTCCCAGGCTATACACCCACATTACTGTTATTATTACCAGGCTATACACCCACATCAGTATTATTACCAGGCTATACACCCACATCAGTGTTATTACCAGGCTATACACCCACATTACTGTTATTATTACCAGGCTATACACCCACATCAGTATTATTACCAGGCTATACACCCACATCAGTATTATTACCAGGCTATACACCCACATTACTGTTATTATTACCAGGCTATACACCCACATCAGTATTATTACCAGGCTATACACCCACATTACTGTTATTATTACCAGGATATACACCCACATCAGTATTATTACCAGGCTATACACCCACATCAGTATTATTACCGGGCTATACACCCACATCAGTATTATTACCAGGCTATACACCCCACATCAGTATTATTACCAGGCTATTCACCCACATCAGTGTTATTACCAGGCTATACACCCACATCAGTATTATTACCAGGCTATACGCCCACATCAGTATTATTACCAGGCTATACACCCACATCAGTATTATTACCAGGCTATACACCCACATCAGTATTATTACCAGGCTATACGCCCACATCAGTATTATTACCAGGCTATACACCCACATCAGTATTATACCAGGCTATACACCCACATCAGTATTATTACCAGGCTATACACCCACATTACTGTTATTATTACCAGGCTATACACCCACATCAGTATTATTACCAGGCTATACACCCACATCAGTATTATTACCAGGCTATTCACCCACATCAGTATTATTACCAGGCTATACACCCACATCAGTATCAATACCAGGCTATACACCCACCTCAGTATTATTACCAGGCTATACAACCACATCAGTATTATTGCCAGGCTATACACCCACATCAGTATTATTACCAGGCTATACACCCACATCAGTATTATTACCAGGCTATACACCCACATTAGTATTATTACCAGGCTATACACCCACATCAGTATTATTACCAGGCTATACACCCACATCAGTATTATTACCAGGCTATACACCCACATCAGTGTTATTACCAGGCTATACACCCACATCAGTGTTATTACCAGGCTAAACACCCACATTACTGTTATTATTAAAAGGCTATACACCCACATCAGTATTATTACCAGGCTATACACCCACATCAGTATTATTACCAGGTTATACACCCACATTAGTGTTATTACCAGGCTATAACCCATATCAGTATTATTACCAGGCTATACACCCACATCAGTATTATTACCAGGCTATACAACCACATTAGTGTTATTATTACCAGGCTATACAACCACATCAGCATTATTACCAGGCTATATAACCACATTAGTGTTATTATTATTACCAGGCTATATAACCACATTAGTGTTGTTATTACCAGGCTATACAACCACATTAGTATTATTATTATTACCAGGCTATATAACCACATTAGTGTTGTTATTACCAGGCTATACAACCACATTAGTATTATTATTATTACCAGGCTATACAACCACATCAGTAATATTATTATTACCAGGCTATACAACCACATTAGTGTTATTATTACTAGGCTATATAACCACATTAGTGTTATTATTATTACCAGGCTATATAACCACATTAGTGTTGTTATTATTACCAGGCTATACAACCACATTAGTGTTATTATTATTACCAGGCTATATACCCACATTAGTGTTATTATTACCAGGCTATTCACCCACATCAGTATTATTACCAGGCTATACACCCACATCAGTGTTATTACCAGGCTATACACCCACATTACTGTTATTATTACCAGGCTATATAACCACATCAGTATTATTACCAGGCTATACACCCACATCAGTATTATTACCAGGCTATACACCCACATCAGTATTATTACCAGGCTATACACCCACATCAGTATTATTACCAGGCTATACACCCACATCAGTATTATTACCAGGCTATACACCCACATCATTATTATTACCAGGCTATTCACCCACATCAGTATTATTACCAGGCTATACACCCACATCAGTGTTATTACCAGGCTAAACACCCACATTACTGTTATTATTACCAGGCTATACATCCACATCAGTATTATTACCAGGCTATACACCCACATCAGTATTATTACCAGGCTATACACCCACATCAGTATTATTACCAGGCTATACACCCACATCAGTATTATTACCGGGCTATACAACCACATCAGTATTATTACCAGGCTATACACCCACATCAGTATTATTACCAGGCTATACAACCACATCAGTATTATCACCAAGCTATACACCCACATCAGTGTTATTACCAGGCTATACACCCACATCAGTATTATTACCAGGCTATACACCCACATCAGTATTATCACCAGGCTATACACCCACATCAGTATTATTACCAGGCTATACACCCACATCAGTGTTATTACCAGGCTATACACCCACATCAGTGTTATTACCAGGCTAAACACCCACATTACTGTTATTATTAAAAGGCTATACACCCACATCAGTATTATTACCAGGCTATACACCCACATCAGTATTATTACCAGGTTATACACCCACATTAGTGTTATTCCCAGGCTATACACCAACACCAGTGTTATTACCAGGCTATAACCCATATCAGTATTATTACCAGGCTATACACCCACATCAGTATTATTACCAGGCTATACAACCACATTAGTGTTATTATTACCAGGCTATACAACCACATCAGCATTATTACCAGGCTATATAACCACATTAGTGTTATTATAATTACCAGGCTATATAACCACATTAGTGTTGTTATTACCAGGCTATACAACCACGTTAGTATTATTATTATTACCAGGCTATATAACCACATCAGTATTATTACCAGGCTATACAACCCCATTAGTGTTATTATTATTACCAGGCTATACAACCACATCAGTAATATTATTATTACCAGGCTATACAACCACATTAGTGTTATTATTATTACCAGGCTATATAACCACATTAGTGTTATTATTACTAGGCTATATAACCACATTAGTGTTATTATTATTACTAGGCTATATAACCACATTAGTGTTATCATTATTACCAGGCTATATAACCACATTAGTGTTATTATTATTACTAGGCTATATAACCACATTAGTGTTATTATTATTACCAGGCTATATAACCACATTAGTGTTATTATTACCAGGCTATATAACCACATTAGTGTTGTTATTATTACCAGGCTATATAACCACATCAGTATTATTACCAGGCTATACAACCCCATTAGTGTTATTATTATCACCAGGCTATACAACCACATTAGTGTTATTATTACCAGTCTATACAACCACATTAGAGTTGTTATTACCAGGCTATACAACCACATTAGTATTATTATTATTACCAGGCTATACAACCACATCAGTAATATTATTATTACCAGGCTATACAACCACATTAGTGTTATTATTACCAGGCTATATAACCACATTAGTGTTATTATCACCAGGCTATACAACCATATTAGTGTTATTATTACCAGGCTATAAAACCACCTGATCATATAAAGTAATTTATGTGAACAATGGTCTTATGACTGTGTGTGTGTGTGTGTGTGTGTGTGTGCGCGTGTGTGTGTGTGTGTGTGTGTGTGTGTGTGTGCACGTGTGTGTGTGTGTGTGTGTGTGTGTGTGTGTGTGTGTGTGTGTGATGTCATTCACCAACTATGTCACTAAAGTTAAACAAAGATATGGACAAACAAACCATTTTAATAGGTAGCCCTCCTGAAACAGACTTACAATAACCACAAACAACTACTCGTCGTTATCCACTGCAAATAGACAGCGGGAACAGGGAGCTATTTAAATTGACTGAGACTGTTGATTCTAAATGAGGTAGATTATTTGATGCTCGATAATGGACTGATAATGTCTTATTTACAGTACACTAGACTAACACAATACACAATCGATATGAACTGCGCTCTCAGAGGAAATGGAAACTTTACAGGTTGAATGAATGAATGAATGAATGAACTAGCCTGTAATAACCAATTTTGTAAATAAAAAAGTGAACGGAAGAAGAATCATATAACATATTTATAGGCTAAAACTGGACAGTGGACATTCAGATAGGCCTACTCAAATCCCGGTTGATTTAAATATTAACTATTTCATTGTATAGAAAAATGGGATAATTTACTTAGATGTAAGACTAATTATATTAGAGAGAACGTGATGTGAGGGCACTTACTTTCTTATTGAGCTCGCAGTTAGAGGACTCCCGGAGGCTCCATTGGTCGGCTCCTTTCACCAGCAGTGTTAGGAACGCTTGAATAAATGCGACCCAAGAGACCAGCATCGTAACTCCAAACCTGCACGTTATTTTCACAACGTGTCGTAAGATGAAGCTACCCCCAAAAAAACAACTCGCTCCGGGGAAATTACCTAAATTAATTTCCGAATTTCAGATGAATGGAAAGAATAAGTCAAACACGCCGACATATAGCACATCTAACTTTCTGCCGCAGGAAGAACTCATGTTTGAGTGAAATTGCTTTCAATATTTAAGTTGAGTGTTGTTTTTTCCCCTCCTGGGAAAGCATTGACGATGTTTGGTGGCTATGTCGTCACGCTGTTTCCCCTCATATCTGATAATAAAGGTGCCTTGCACGACACGCCAGGGAAGCCTACAACTTTCTCCGCCAATAGTAGACTAGACTACAAGTCCTCAATAAGATCAATCAAATCTATATTTCCCGTGTTTATAGCCCACTCACTCATAGAACCGAGCAGACTGCGCACGATGAGTAGGTTCGTATCCAAAGTGCACTCAAGCAACAGGTTATGTTCTAAACTAAAAACGACGTGGACCGCGGGTTCCGAAATGAGCGGTGGAATTCCTCCTCGCTGCGACGGTGTTACTCTGCTCTACTTCCAAACACAGGACCGCAGATACAAATTAATGTACAAGTGCTGTTCGGAATTCGAACATTGCAACACTTTATTTGGAATCCGGTTGTCCAACTCCAAGCGGTATCAACCGTACGCGAATCCTCGAAAGGAACGTGAGAAACGTTCTTTACCGTGTCGTCTGTGTTTCCATAACTCCAGACTGCCCTCATTACTCCCTCACAGTGTTGCTGGAGTGTGAGCATCTCTGTCAGGCTCAGGCATGGGGCATACCTACCCTCCTGCCCCCCCCTCCGCTTGCACACTCATACTGTGCAATCTGATTGAACATCTCACTCACCGCATGTCGTGGCGGGATATATAAGGAGCACACGCATTCACTTCAAAAGTAGAAACCGAGTACGGTTGTTCTATTCCTCCGGGCTTTTATCAGGGGCTTTCAAGGCATACTGGACCGGGTTGTAGCGTAGTTGTCCAGAGATCACTCTCTGATCCCCAACAGTAGGCTAGCTACACTGATAGTGGGACAAGTGATTTCACATCCAGGAATAGAATAAAACAAGTAAACATTTACAACGTATTTAGGTGACTGAAAATGAATACAGTTGTATTTTTTCTTATAATAGCATATGTATTACCTCTATTTAACCAGGAAGCCTAGGCCTAACTTATCAAATAGCTAATATTTATTATTACCATTATTATGGTGAATCACTGACTGTCCATTATTGAGTGAGCTAGAGATAGTGGGCTGGGTTGACTATTAGCGGCGCCGCAATTGAGGAGGGCAGGCGGGGTTTGTTTGGATTACCTTGTAGTTCCATAATGTCCTGCTAAGGTCCTACCTGCTACACCACCACGACACTACCACCAGAATACACCCCGTTCTGAGAACATTCTGTCGCAATGTCCTGTCGCAATGTTCTGCCGCAACGTTCTGTCGCAATGTCACAACGTTCTGTCGCAATGTCCTGCCGCAACGTTCTGTCGCAATGTTCTGCCGCAACGTTCTGTCGCAATGTTCTGTCGCAACGTTCTGCCGCAACGTTCTGCCGCAATGTTCTGTCGCAATGTTCTGCCGCAACGTTCTGTCGCAACGTTCTGCCGCAATGTTCTGTCGCAACGTTCTGCCGCAATGTTCTGCCGCAACGTTCTGTCGCAATGTCCTGCCGCAACGTTCTGCCGCAATGTTCTGCCGCAATGTTCTGTCGCAACGTTCTGTCGCAATGTTCTGTCGCAACGTTCTGTCGCAATGTTCTGTCACAGCACACAGTTAACAGCCTATATGTTGATGTAAAGAGTAAAAAGACAGACGTCTATGTAAATGACAAGATTGAGTAAAGAGGAAGACAGTTGGTTTTGTAGCTAAATAAATCCCATGGTTACACAATAAAATCAACAGTACTATAAATTGTAGCCACTGTAGAATGGTCCTCGTGGTTTATAATGTCCTTCATGTCAATGGGAATTTATCAGACACATTTGCATTGATTTATTTTTATCATGTTTATTATGAAAGTGTATAAAACTATATACACTGAACAAAAAATATAAACGCAACTTGTAAAAGTGCTGTTCCCATGTTCCATGGCCTGAAATACAAAATCCTAGACAGGTTCCATACACAAAAAAAAATTTTTTTACATCCCTGTTAGTAAGCAATTCTCGGTGCCAAGCAAATCCATCCACTTGACAAGTGTGACATATCAAGAAGCTGATTAAACAGCATGATCATTACACAGGTGCACCTTGTGCTATTATGCCGTTTTGTCACATAACACAATGACACAGATGTCTCAAGTTTTGAGGGCGCATATAATTGGCATGCTGACTGCAGGGATGTCCACCACAGCTGTTGCCAGATACTTTAATGTTCATGTCTCTACTATCAGCTGCCTCCAACGTCGTTTTAGAGAATTTGGCGGTAAGTCTAACCGGTCTCACAACAGCAGACCACGTGTAACCATGCCAGCCCAGGACCTCCATATCCTGCTTCTTCACCCGCAGGATTGTCTGAGGGGGGGAACGGGGGGGACGACCTATGACCTCCAAGGCCCATTCTGAATGGACTGGAATTTAAATGGAATTGACCCCAAGCCTGACTAAAGGCCTAAATGATGTGGTATAATAGCTAGTTCTCCCTGATCGTCACACGTAGAATGGGTAGCAGCGCCCTCTAGTGGCTGAACACAGCCCCTGAAAGAGATTTCCTTTCTTCTTATTTCATTTTACATCTGGAAATATGTCCTAAAGTAAAGGTTGTTTTGTGCCAAGGTAGATATGATCATTTGATAATTTTTTATTTATTGGCCCGTCCACCACCCCCTCTTCGGAGGACAAAGGCTACCTCTCAACTACTCTCAGCCTATCCCAGCCTTCAACTACTCTAAGCCTATCCCAGCCTTCAGCTACTCTCAGCCTATCCCACCCCTCAACTACTCTCAGCCTATCCCAGCCCTCAACTACTCTCAGCCTATCCCACCCCTCAACAACACTCAGCCAAGACGAAGACAGTTGGTTTTGTAGCTAAATAAATCCCATGGTTACACAATAAAATCAACAGTACTATAAATTGTAGCCACTGTAAAATGGTCCTCAACAACGCTCAGCCTATCCCACCCCTCAACTACTCTCAGCCAATCCCACCCCTCAGCTACTCTCAGCCTATCCCACCCCTCAACTACTCTCAGCCTATCCCACCCCTCAACTACTCTCAGCCTATCCCACCCCTCAACTACTCTCAGCCAATCGCACCCCTCAGCTACTCTCAGCCTATCCCACCCCT
Source organism: Oncorhynchus kisutch (assembly GCF_002021735.2). Lineage (NCBI taxonomy): Eukaryota > Metazoa > Chordata > Actinopteri > Salmoniformes > Salmonidae > Oncorhynchus > Oncorhynchus kisutch. The sequence continues at coordinate 46,492,886 of NC_034196.2, read as the reverse complement.
CAGCTACTCTCAGCCTATCCCACCCCTCAGCTACTCTCAGCCTATCCCACCCCTCAACTACTCTCAGCCAATCCCACCCCTCAGCTACTCTCAGCCAATCCCACCCCTCAGCTACTCTCAGCCTATCCCACCCCTCAACAACACTCAGCCAAGATGAAGACAGTTGGTTTTGTAGCTAAATAAATCCCATGGTTACACAATAAAATCAACAGTACTATAAATTGTAGCCACTGTAAAATGGTCCTCAACAACGCTCAGCCTATCCCACCCCTCAACTACTCTCAGCCAATCCCACCCCTCAGCTACTCTCAGCCTATCCCACCCCTCAACTACTCTCAGCCTATCCCACCCCTCAACTACTCTCAGCCTATCACACCCCTCAACTACTCTCAGCCAATCCCACCCCTCAGCTACTCTCAGCCTATCCCACCCCTCAGCTACTCTCAGCCTATCCCACCCCTCAGCTACTCTCAGCCAATCCCACCCCTCAGCTACTCTCAGCCTATCCCACCCCTCAGCTACTCTCAGCCTATCCCACCCCTCAGCTACTCTCAGCCAATCCCACCCCTCAGCTACTCTCAGCCTATCCCACCCCTCAGCTACTCTCAGCCTATCCCACCCCTCAACTACTCTCAGCCTATCCCACCCCTCAACTACTCTCAGCCTATCCCACCCCTCAACTACTCTCAGCCTATCCCACCCCTCAGCTACTCTCAGCCTATCCCACCCCTCAACTACTCTCAGCCAATCCCAGCCTTCAGCTACTCTCAGCCTATCCCACCCCTCAACAACACTCAGCCAATCCCACCCCTCAACTACTCTCAGCCAATCCCAGCCTTCAGCTACTCTCAGCCAATCCCACCCCTCAGCTACTCTCAGCCTCCCACCCCTCAACTACTCTCAGCCAATCCCACCCCTCAGCTACTCTCAGCCAATCCCACCTCTCTCTGTAGATCCCTTTTTCTATTCCCATGTGCCGTATACACTGTGTACCAAACGTTATGTACACCTGCTCTTTCCATTACAGAGACTGACCAGGTGAATCCAGGTGACAGCTATGATCCCTTATTGATACCACTTCGTTAAATCCTCTTCAATCAATTGAGACGTGGATTGTGTATGTGTTCCATTCAAAGGGTGAATGGGCAAGACAAAATCTTGAAGTGCCTTTGAACGGGGTATGGTAGTAGGTGCCAGGTGCATCGGGTTTGTGTCAAGAACTACAACGCTGCTGGGTTTTTCACTCAACAGTTTCCTGTGTGTTTCCAGAATGTTCCACCACCCAATGGACATTCAGTCAACTCGACACAACTGTGGGAAGCATTGGAGTCAACATGGGCCAGTATCCCTGTGGAACGCTTTTGACACCTTGTAGAGTCCATGCCCCAACGAATTGAGGCTGTTCTGGGGTTAAAATGGGGTGCAACTCAATATTAGTAAGGTGTTCTTCATGTTTTGTAAAACCAGTGTAGCTACAGTACCAGTCAAACGTTTGGACACACCTACTCATTCAAGGGTTTTTCTTTATTTTCACTATTTTCTACATTGTAGAATAATAGCGAAGACATCAAAACTATGAAATAACACATATGGAATCATGTAGTACCCAAAAAGTGTCAAAAAGCCACCCTTTGCCTTGATGACAGCTTTGCACACTCTTGGCATTCTCTTAACCAACATTTTGAAGGAGTTCCCACATATGCTGAGCACCTGTTGGCTGCTTTTCCTTCCCTCTGCGGTCCAACTCATCCCAAACCATCTCATTTGGGTTGAGGTCGGGTGATTGTGGAGGCCAGGTCATCTGATGCAGCACTCCATCACTCTCCTTCTTGGTCAAATAGCCTTTACACAGCCTGGAGGTGTGTTGGGTCATTGCCCTGTTGAAAAGCAAATGATAGTCCCACTAAGCGCAAACCAGATGGGATGGCGTATCGCTGCAGAATGCTGTGGTAGCCATGCTGGTTAAGTGTGCCTTGAATTCAAAATAAATCACCAACAGTGTCACCAGCAAAGCACTCCCACACCATCACACATCCTCCTCCATGCTTCACGGTGGGAACCACACATGCGGAAATCATCCGTTCACCTACTCTGCATCTCACAAAGACACGGTTGTCAGAACCAAAAATCTCAAATTTGGACTCATCAGACCAAAGGACAGATTTCCACCAGTGTAATGTCCATTGCTCATGTTTCTTAAACCAATGTTTCTTAAACTGATGTTATGATAGAGCTGCACTATCTGGATCCCTACAAATCAGCTGGGCTAGACAATCTGGACCCTCTCTTCCTAAAATTATCCTCCGCCATTGTTGCAACCCCTATTACTAGTCTATTCAACCTCTCTTTCATATCGTTCTGAGATTCCTAAAGATTGGAAAGCTGGCGTGGTCATCCCCCTCTTCAAAGGGGGAGACACTCTAGACTCAAAATGTTACAGACCTGTATCCATCCTGCCCTGCCTTTCTAAAGTCTTCGAAAGCAAAGTGAACAAACAGATCACTGACCATTTCAAATCCCACCGTACCTTCTCCACTATGTAATCTGGTTTCCGAGCTGGCTACGGGTCCTAAACGATATCATAACCGCCATCGATAAAAGACAGTACTGTGCAGCCGTCTTCATCAACCTGGCCAAGGCTTTCGACTCTGTCAATCACCGTTTTCTTATCGGCAGACTCAGCAGCCTTGGTTTCTCTAATGACTGGTTTGCCAACTACTTTGCAGACAGAGTTCAGTGTGTCAAATCGGAGGGCCTGTTGTCTGGACTGCTGGCAGTCTCTTTGGTTCCACAGGGTTCAAATCTCGGGCCGACTCTTTTCTCTGAAAATATCAATGATGTCGCTCTTGCTGCTGGTGATTCTTTAATCAATCTCTATGCAGATGACACAATTCTGTATACATCTGGCCCTTCTTTGGACACTGTGTTAACAAGCCTCCAAACGAGCTTCAATGCCATTCAACACTCAACACTTCAACACCTCAAACTGCTCTTAAATGCTAGTAAAACGAAATGCATGCTCTTCAACCGATCGCTGCCTGCACCTGCTCGCCCGTCCAGCATCACAACTCTGTACGGTTCTGACAAATACCTAGGTGTCTGGTTAGACTGTAAACTCTCCTTCCAGACTCACATTAAACATCTCCAATCCAAAATTAAATCTAGAATCGGCTTCCTATTTCGCAACAAAGCCTCCTTCACTCATGCTGCCAAACACACCCTCGTATAACTTACTATCCTGCCGATCCTTGACTTCGGCAATGTCATTTACAAAATAGACTCCAACACTCTACTCATTAAATTGGATGCAGTCTATCACAGTGCCATCCGTTTTGTCACCAAAGCCCCATATACTACCCAACACTGTGACCTGTATACTCTCGTTGGCTGGTCCTCGCTACATATTCGTCGCCAAACCCACTGGCTCCAGGTCATCTATAAGTCTTTTCTAGGTAAAGTCCCCCCTTATCTCAGCTCACTGGTCACCATAGCAACACCCACCCGTAGCACATGCTCCAGCAGGTATATTTCACTGGTCATGCCCAAAGCCAACACCTCCTTTGGCTGCCTTTCCTTCCAGTTCTCTGCTGCCAATGACTGGAACGAATTGCAAAAATCACTCAAGTTGAAGACTTATATCTCCCTCACTAACTTTAAGCATCAGCTGTCAGAGCAGCTTACTGATCGCTGCAGCTGTACACAGCCCATCTGTAAATAGCCCATCCAACCAACTACCTACCTCATCCCCATATTTGTTTTTGTTTTTCTGCTCTTTTGCACACCAGTATTTCTACATGCACATCCTCATCTGCACATCTAACACTCCAGTGTTAATTGCTAAATTGTAATTACCTCGCCACTATGGCCTATTTATTGCCTTACCTCCTTATGTCACGAATCCCGCTTCCTGAGTCTGTGTTTGCCTGTGTTTCTGTCCTGGAGTGTGTTTCCGGTGTCCTGGAACGCACCCTGTCTGGTTGCCGGGCGAATTAGCTTGTTGGGAGATCGATGTTCACCCGCACCTGTATCCCATCAGTAATCTGCACACCTGTCCTTATCATCACCTCTCCCCTTCAAAAGCTCTGACCTGACATCCATTCCCTGCTGGATCGTTAGCCATGAACAGTATGTTGTGCCATAGTATCAGCCTCAAGTTGGATAGAATTTGTTTAGTTGTTTTTTACGTATTGCTTGCCTTAAACTTACCTCCGTTTGTTCTGTCTTCAGTTACTCAACCGGATCATTTACCCCATTCCCGCCTGGTCATTGGAGGATTCCGCTACCCCATTGGATCCACCTATTTACTCCCATCAACTCACCACCGCTGCCCGCTACGCCACCTGGATATATCTACCCATTCACATTCACTTGTAAATAAATACTCACCTTCTTCCTACTCTCCTTGTCCTGGTCTGCTTCTGGGTTCGATTTTGAAAGAATGTGACACCTTACTTCATTTGCACACACTGTATATAGATGTTTCTATTGTGTTATTGACTGTATGTTTGTTTATTCCATGTGTAACTCTGTGTTGTTGTTTCTGTCGCACTGCTTTGCTCTATCTTGGCCAGGTCGCAGTTGTAATGAGAACTTGTTCTCAACTGGCCTACCTGGTTAAAGTAGTGCACTATATAGGGAATAGAGTACAATTTGGGACACAGCCCAGCCCAGATATGTGAGAAGCTCAGTCTCTGCATGTTTCCTTTCAGCAGAAGATCAAGGCTTCTAGTTCTTATTTTCCTCTGGCCTAGTGTGTGAGAGAAAGAGCTCTGTGTTTGCTCTGGATAGACCGGATCATCCTTGTCTCTGGATGTAATTTAGAAATCTTATTTACCATCCCAGGTTGAAGTGTTAGCAGTGTTGAGACAATCTGGGGTTGAAGGAACAAAGAGCGGAGAAGAAGGGGATGTGGTGTTGAAGGAGAGGCAGGGATATGGGGTTGAAGGGGGAGCAGGGATCTGGGGTTGAAGAGGCGGGGGGGGATCTGGGGTTGAAGGAGAGGGAGGGATCTGGGGTTGAAGGGGAAGCAGCGATCTGGGATTGAAGGAGAGGGAGGGATTGTGGGTTGAAGGAGAAGCAGGGATCTGGGGTTGAAGGAGAGGGAGGGATCTGGGGTTGAAGGGGAGCAGGGGTCTGGGGTTGAAGAGAAGGGGGGGATCTGGGGTTGAAGGAGAGGGAGGGATCTGGGGTTGAAGGGGAAGCAGCGATCTGGGATTGAAGGAGAGGGAGGGATTGTGGGTTGAAGGAGAAGCAGGGATCTGGGGTTGAAGGAGAGGGAGGGATCTGGGGTTGAAGGGGAGCAGGGGTCTGGGGTTGAAGAGGCGGGGGGGATCTGGGGTTGAAAGAGGGGGGGGGCTGGGGTTGAAGGGGAAGCAGCGATCTGGGATTGAAGTAGAGGGAGGGATTGTGGGTTGAAGGAGAAGCAGGGATCTGGGGTTGAAGGAGAGGGAGGGAACTAGGGTTGAAGGGGGGCAGGGGTCTGGGGTTGAAGGAGAGGGAGGGATCTGGGGTTGGAGGAGAGGCAGGGATCTGGGGTTGAAGGGGAGGCAGGGATCTAGGGTTGAAGGAGCGGGGGGGATCTGGGGTTGAAGGAGAGGGAGGGATCTGGGGTTGAAGGGGAGGCAGGGATCTGGGGTTGAAGGAGCGGGGGGGGATCTGGGGTTGAAGAGGAGGGAGGGATCTGGGGTTGAAGGGGAGGCAGGGATCTGGGGTTGAAGGAGCGGGGGGGATCTGGGGTTGAAGAGGTGGCAGGGATCTGGGGTTGAAGGGGAAGCAGGGATCTGGGGTTGAAGGAGAGGGAGGGATCGTGGGTTGAAGGGGAGGGAGGGATCGTGGGTTGAAGAGGAAGCAGGGATCTGGGGTTGAAGGAGAGGGAGGGATCTGGGGTTGAAGGGATAGCAGGGGTCTGGGGCTGAAGGAGAGGGAGGGATCTGGGGTTGAAGGAGAGGCAGGGATCTGGGGTTGAAGGAGAGGGAGGGATCTGGGGTTGAAGGAGAAGCAGGGATCTGGGGTTGAAGGAGAGGGAGGGACCTGGGGTTGAAGGGGAGGGAGGGATCTGGGGTTGAAGGAGAGGCAGGGATCTGGGGTTGAAGGAGAGGGAGGGATCTGGGGTTGAAAGAGAAGCAGGGATCTGGGGTTGAAGGAGAGGGAGGGATCTGGGGTTGAAGGAGGGGAGGGATTTGGGGTTGAAGGGGAGGGAGGGATCTGGAGTTGAAGGGGAAGCAGGGATCTGGGGTTGAAGGAGAGGGAGAGGGAGGGATCTGGGGTTGAAGGAGAAGCAGGGATCTGGGGTTGAAAGAGAAGCAGGGATCTGGGGTTGAAGGAGAGGGAGAGGGAGGGATCTGGGGTTGAAGGAGAGGGATGGATCTGGGTTTGAAGGAGAGGAGAGGAGGGATCTGGGGTTGAAGGAGAGGAGAGGAGGGATTTGGGGTTGAAGGGGAGGGAGGGATCTGGGGTTGAAGGGGAGGCAGGGATCTGGGGTTGAAGGAGAGGGAGGGATCTGGGGTTGAAGGAGAGGAGAGGAGGGATTTGGGGTTGAAGGGGAGGGAGGAATCTGGGGTTGAAGGGGAGGCAGGGATCTGGGGTTGAAGGAGAGGGAGGGATCTGGGGTTGAAAAAGAAGCAGGGATCTGGGGTTGAAGGAGAGGGAGGGATCTGGGGTTGAAGGAGAGGGAGGGATCTGGGGTTGAAGGAGAGGGAGGGATCTGGGGTTGAAAGAGGAGCAGGGATCTGTGGTTGAAAGAGGAGCAGGGATCTGGGGTTGAAAGAGGAGCAGGGATCTGAGGTTGAAGGGGGGGGGGATCTGGGGTTGAAGGACAGGGGGGATCTGGGGTTGAAGGAGAAGCAGGGATCTAGGGATTTTTCTCCAGCGGTGTGTTTTTTGAGTTCAACCACAGCTAGAGATGTAGACCTCCTGGGAACTGTGAAAACATTACTAACCTTCAGACAACACCTCAACCTCTGTCACACACTCAGACACCTTCAGACAACACCTCAACTTCTGTCACACACTCACACACCTTCAGACAACACCTCAACCTCTGTCACACACTCACACACTCAGACAACACCTCAACCTCAGTCACACACTCACACACCTTCAGACAACACCTGAACCTCTGTCACACACTCACACACCTTCAGACAACACCTGAACCTCTGTCACACAGTTTTCAGATCCGATTTAGTCGTTTTTATTTAGTTTAAGTTTAATAGAAACATTTCGATTTTATATTTGTATATTTTTTTAGTTTTGCATTTACAGTTTTGTCACTTCTTGCCACTGGGGGGCAGTAATGCATAAAGTCATGGGTCAGGTTAAAGGTTAGGTTTGGGTTTAAAGGTAGACTCATAGACAATGATAGATGCCTCTGGTGGCCAAAAGGCCATATTAACGTGGGCAGCACCATTGAGGGCTTCCAGCCAGCCAGTCTGGATGCTCTCAATAGTGCTGTTGTAGAACTTTGAGGATCTGAGGGCCCATGATAAAAACCTTTCAGTCTCCTGAGGGGGAAGAGGACTTCTTCACGACTGTGTTGACATGTGTGGACCATAATAATTCCTTAGTGATGTGGACACCGAGCTCTCAACCAGCTCCACTACAGTCCCATTGATGTGAATAGCCCTCCGTTTTCCTGGGCCATTCATCTCCTTTTGTCTTGCTGACATTGAGAGAGAGGTTGTTGTCTTGGCACCACACTGCCAGGTCACTGACCTCCTCCCTATAGGCTTGTCTCATCGCTGTCGGTGATCAAATTTAATGATGGTGTTGGAGTTTTGCACGGCCACGTAATCGTGGTTGAACAGGGAGTACGGGAGGGGACTAAGCGTGCACCCCTGAGGGGCCCCTGTGTTGAGGATCAGATTGGTGGATGGGTTGTTGCCACATGGTGGAGATGTTAGGCAACAAGGATCCAGTTGCAGAGGGAGGTGTTTAGTCCCAGGGTCCTTAGCTTAGTGATGAGCTTTGAGGACACTATGGTGTTGAACGCTGAGCTGTAGTCAATGAATAGCATACATATGTACGTAGGTGTTCCTTTTGTACAGCGGGGCAAGGACAGTGTGCATCATCTGTGGAACTGTTGAGGCGGAATGCGAATTGGAGTGGGTCTATGGTTTCTGGGATAATGGTGTTGATGTGAGGCATGACCAGCCTTTCAAAGCACTTCATGGCTACAGATATGAGTGCTATGGAGCGATAGTTAGACAGGTTACCTTGGCATTCTTGGACACAGGCACTACGGTGGTCTGCTTGAAACACGTAGGTGTTACAGACTCGGTCAGGGAGAGGTTGAAAATGTCGGTGAAGACACCTGCCAGCTGGTCAAGCGAATGTTGAGCTTCCTGGTTTTCCATCGGCCCCACGGCTTTGTGAATGTTAAACTGTTTAAAGGTCTTACTCACATCAGCTACGGAGAGCGAGATTACACAGTCCGGAACAGCTGGTGCTCTAGTCTGTACTATAGTAATTACTCTAGTGTTTTGTGGATTATAGAATACTGTATGTAGTATTTACTATACTGTTTTGTGGGTTATAGTATACTGTATGTAGTATTTACTATACTGTTTTGTGGGTTATAGTATACTGTATGTAGTATTTACTATACTGTTTTGTGGGTTATAGTATACTGTATGTAGTATTTACTATACTGTTTTGTGGGTTATAGTATACTGTATGTAGTATTTACTATACTGTTTTGTGGGTTATAGTATACTGTATGTAGTATTTACTATACTGTTTTGTGGGTTATAGTATACTGTATGTAGTATTTACTATACTGTTTTGTGGGTTATTGTATACTACATGTAGTATTTAATGAAGTGTTGTGTGGATTATTGTATACTGTATATAGTATTTACTGTAAGTATTTACTGGAGGCAAATATGGTACTGCATTATAGGACAATACAGTACTGTAATACTGGACAATACAGTACTGTAATACTGGACAATACAGTACTGTAATACTGGACAATACAGGCAAATATAGGCAAATGCAGTACTGTAATATAGGCAAATATGGTACTGCATTATAGGACAATACAGTACTGTAATACTGGACAATACAGTACTGTAATATAGGCCAATACAGAATCAAATAAAATCAAATGTATTTATATAGCCCTTCGTACATCAGCTGATATCTCAAATTGCTATACAGAAACTCAGCCTAAAACCCCAAACAGCAAGCAATGCAGGTGTAGAAGCACGGTGGCTAGGAAAAACTCCCTAGAAAGGCCAAAACCTGGGAAGAAACCTAGAGAGGAACCAGGCTATGAGTGGTGGCCAGTCCTCTTCTGGCTGTGCCGGGTGGAGATTATAACAGAACATGGCCAAGATGTTCAAATGTTCATAAATGACCAGCATGGTCAAATAATAATAATCACAGGCAGAACAGTTGAAACTGGAGCAGCAGCATGGCCAGGTGGACTGGGGACAGCAAGGAGTCATCATGTCAGGTAGTCCTGAGGCATGGTCCTAGGGCTCAGGTCCTCCGAGAGAGAGAGAGAAAGAAAGAGAGAATTAGAGAGAGCATACTTAAATTCACACAGGACACCGGATAAGACAGGAGAAGTACTCCAGATATAACAAACTGACCCTAGCCCCCCGATACATAAATACTGGAGGCTGAGACAGGAGGGGTCAGGAGACACTGTGGCTCCATCCGAGGACACCCCTGGACAGGGCCAAACAGGAAGGATATAACCCCACCCACTTTGCCAAAGCACAGCCCCCACACCACTAGAAGGATATCTTCAACCACCAACTTACCATCCTGAGACAAGGCCGAGTATAACCCACAAAGATCTCCGCCACGGCACAACCCGAGGGGGGGCGCCCACCCAGACAGGAAGACCACATCAGTGACTCAACCCACTCAAGTGACGCAACCCTCCTAGGGACGGTATGAAAGAGCCCTAGTAAGCCAGTGACTCAGCCCCTGTAATAGGGATAGAGGCAGAGAATCCCAGTGGAGAGAGGGGAACCGACCAGGCAGAGAAAGCAAGGGCAGTTCGTTGCTCCAGAGCCTTTCCATTCACCTTCACACTCCTGGGCCAGACTACACTCAATCATATGACCCACTGAAGAGATGAGTGTTCAGTAAAGACTTAAAGGTTGAGACAGAGTTTGCGTCTCTCACATGGGTAGGCAGACCATTCCATAAAAATGGAGCTCTATAGGAGAAAGCTACAGCACTGTAATACCGTAATAATGTCCACACATTTTGGCATGTGACCCCCAGTGGGAATCGAACCCACAACTGTGGTGTTGCCAGTGCTATGCTCTTATGAACTGAGCCACGTACAGGACCACTACAATACATAAGTACAATACAATACTGTAAAATAGAATACATGATTACAATAAAATGCTGTAAAATACAATATGTGATTACAATACTGTAAAATACAATACATGATCACAATACAGGTGGTAGATGTATGATTGCCATCACCACCCTCCTTCATGCCATGGATGAGGCATGCAGAGAGTCCAAAACCTACAGTACCAGTCAAAAGTATTGGACAAACCTTCTCAGTTCAGGGTTTTTCTTTATTTGAACTATTTTCTACATTGTAGAATAACAGTGAAGACATCAAAACGATGACATTTTTATTTTATTTAACCAGGCAAGTCAATTAAGAACAAATTCTTATTTTCAATGACAGCCTAGGAACAGTGGGTTAACTGCGCCCTATACAAACAGAACACTGGGCACTTTACAAACAGAACACTGGGCCCTTTACAAACAGAACACTGGGCACTTTACAAACAGAACACTGGGCACTTTACAAACAGAACACTGGGCCCTATACAAACAGAACACTGGGCCCTATACAAACAGAACACTGGGCCCTTTACAAACAGAACACTGGGCCCTTTACAAACAGAACACTGGGCCCTTTACAAACAGAACACTGGGCCCTTTACAAACAGGACACTGGGCCCTTTACAAACAGAACACTGGGCCTTGTACAAACAGAACACTGGTTCCTTTACAAACAGAACACTGGGCCCTATACAAACAGAACACTGGGCCTTATACAAACAGAACACTGGGCCCTATACAAAACAAAAACAAGCTTACACGCACGCACGCACGCACCCCCCCCCCCCCCACTACCAAACCCCCATAACCCCTCCATCAGAGTGTCCCACAGCTGGGCCTTATACAGACGGTCCTACCCCCCACCACTGTCCCACAACGTGGGTTGTTAAACAGGCGGAACGGGGCTAATGGTCCTGACCCCCCAATAGCAATACATGTAGTACTGTTTGAATCCTCTTTAACTGCCATGTATGTTGAACGATCTGGTTTCAGTACTTCAACTATGTTGAACAGAATTAGCAGAACTAAGTCCACTTTACTCTGTGAGATGAATGGATGAATGGTGTGTAATTGTATTAGCTTGTTGTGTAGTAAACTACTTTGGCCTTTGTGTTATTCATCAATCCATTAAGTCAATTGTTTTTTTATTTTTTATTTGAGACTGACTGTGTTTGAGCTACAGCATCAGGGAAGAGCTCAGGTTGCTAACATCAGTCTTCAGGTTTCAGGATCACTGAGCCACCTTGGTTTCACATCTGTATTTATCCACAAATGTTAAGAACAAGACTCAGCGCTGTGTTTTATTTTAATTTTAATTTAACCTTTAACCTTTAAAACAATATATATACATAGGAAACACATATCACGACAAGAGAGACAACACTACATAAAGAGAGACCTAAAGACAACAACATAGCATGGCAGCATCACAAGACAACACAGCACGGTAGCAACACAACATGGTAGCAACACAAAACATGGTACAAACATTATTGGGCACAGACAACAGCACAAAGGGCAAGAAGGTAGAGACAACAATACATCACACAAAACAGTCACAACTGTCAGTAAGAGTGTCCATGACTGAGTCTTTGAATGAAGAGATTGGAGATAAAACTGTTCAGTTTGAGTGTTTGTTGCAGCTCGTTCCAGTCGCTAGCTGCAACAATCCATGTAGCAACATGGATGTAGCTGTCTCAAGGCCCTCGTCTCAAATGGCACCCTATTCTCTACATAGTGCTCTACTTTTCATCAGTGCCCTATAGACCCTTGTCAAAAGTAGTGCACTATGTAGGGAATAGGGTGCCATAGACCCTTGTCAAAAGTAGTGCACTATGTAGGGAATAGGGTGCCATAGACCCTTGTCAAAAGTAGTGCACTATGTAGGGAATAGGGTGCCATAGACCCTTGTCAAAAGTAGTGCACTATGTAGGGAATAGGGTGCCATAGACCCTTGTCAAAAGTAGTGCACTATGTAGGGAATAGGGTGCCATAGGCCCTTGTCAAAAGTAGTGCACTATGTAGGGAATAGGGTGCCATAGACCCTTGTCAAAAGTAGTGCACTATGTAGGGAATAGGGTGCCATAGACCCTTGTCAAAAGTAGTGCACTATGTAGGGAATAGGGTGCCATAGACCCTTGTCAAAAGTAGTGCACTATGTAGGGAATAGGGTGCCATAGACCCTTGTCAAAAGTAGTGCACTATGTAGGGAATAGGGTGCCATAGACCCTTGTCAAAAGTAGTGCACTATGTAGGGAATAGGGTGCCATAGACCCTTGTCAAAAGTAGTGCACTATGTATAGAATAGGGTGTCAAATGGGACATATAGAAGGTCTTTAGGTGAATATTCAGAAAGCAGTACAGATCTGCTTTGTGGCATCAGAGCAGCAGGGGCTACTCTGTTAAAACATGACCCTGTTTTCAACCAGAACCCAACCCATCCAACCGTTCTGTCCCGTTCAAAAGATCTCCACATACATCTTTGTTTATGTAATCATCAAATGTTTAAACAAATATGTCTGCTCTGCTGGAGACCCCAGAGCCTCTCAAATCGCATTCCCTGGCCTCATCCCAAATGGGATCCTACCTCCATTCCCTTTGTAGTGCACTGCATTTGACCACTATATAGGGAATCTAAAGCACCGCTGTGTAGGGGCGGCAACCGGAGGGGCGGTAACCCGACCTGACAAGGTACAAATCTTTCATTCTGCCCCTGAACAGGCAGTTAACCCACTGTTCCTAGGCCGTCATTGAAAATAAGAATTTGTTCTTAACTGACTTGCCTAGTTAAATAAAAGTTTTAAAAAAGTCACTCATGTTTTACCGGGTCATTGACTCTTAGTCAGGGGAGCAGAGAGGTCAATGGCTCTTAGTCAGGGGAGCAGAGAGGTCAATGGCTCTTAGTCAGGGGAGCAGAGAGGTCAATGGCTCTTAGTCAGGGGAGCAGAGAGGTCAGTGGAACGGTAAGGATTGTTCAACAGAAGTGTGTTTTTTAAAATTTTATTTAACTAAGCAAGTCAGTTAAGAACAAATTCTTATTTAAACATGTCGGCCTACTGGGGAACCGTGGGTTAATTGCCTTGTTCAGGGGCAGAACGACAGATTTTGAATTTGTCAGCTCGGGGATTAGGTTTACCTGTCGGTTAGGATCTGAGAGCCACATTTCTTCAGTCGCCTGGGTTTCAAGACGCGCCTTGTTCACCACGGTGTTCGGAGTGATTGGTCCATGTCAGATCCTCTTCCGACCATCTCCACTGCAGCCCCATCGATGTAGAAGGGGGTGTGCCCCCCCCCCCTCTCCCCCCCCCTGCCTTGTTTCCTGTAGTCCACGATCAGCTCCTTGGTTTTGCTGACATCGAGAGAGAGAGAGAGGTTATATTCCTGACACCACTCTGCCAGATGTATACTACATTTAAGACAGTTATTAATGGCTATTAAAATGCCTCGTTGTCATAACGTTAGATAAAGCACTGTAGCACACATTACAGTATAATAAGGTGAACACAAGTAGACGAGCCACAAGGCTTCTGGATGGATGAAGGCATTACTGTGTCTGAAAGTCCCAACGTTCGGAGGAAAACTTTAAACATTCAATATTCAGATCAGTTGATAAAGATCATGCTCGAAACTCAATAGGGGAAATCTGACGAGTCCAAGTGAGTTGGTGTTGCAGTCATGAGCCTTACAGCCCTGTGACAGACAATACATGTCAATGTAAATGCTGAACACCCTCATCACCACTAGGGGGCAGTATGTACCTGTCTCTGGAGCCTACAGTACCAGGTCATCAGAAGAAGGAGGAACAGATGTTCTGTTATTTTACTGAGGGGCTGTCACAGGGGCTGTCACAGAGGAGGACAGATGTTGTGGACCATTACAGAAAAGAAGGTGGATTAACTGGCATCAATCAATCAATCAATCAATCATTTATTTATAAAGACATTTTTACATCATCAATATGTCACCAAGTGCTGTACAGAAACCCAGCCTAAAACACCAAACAGCAAGCAATGCAGATGCAAAACCCTCTTATACAGACTGTCACAGAAAGGACATTTGATTAATTAATATAGTTTTTTTTGATAGCTATAGACTTTCCACAGAAAGGAAAGTGGATTAACTGATAGAAATAGTTATTTTACAGACTGTCGTCACAGAGATACTCTAGCCAGGGTATGTGATCTGATGACAAACACAGAGCGAGTTGATTCTTCATCCCATAATATTAGATGGGTTGGTTGAAAGGTTATCAAGCCTCTATCAAAACGGGGAAATAGCTGTATCATTATACCAATGTCAGTAATCTATTCCAGTTATCCATGTTAGCTTGAGCCGTCATGGCAGTAATCTATTCCTGTAATCCATGTTAGCTTGAGCCGTCATGGCAGTAATCTATTCCAGTAATCCATGTTAGCTTGAGCCATCATGGCAGTAATCTATTCCAGTTATCCATGTTAGCTTGAGCCGTCATGGCAGTAATCTATTCCTGTAATCCATGTTAGCTTGAGCCGTCATGGCAGTAATCTATTCCAGTTATCCATGTTAGCTTGAGCCGTCATGGCAGTAATCTATTCCTGTAATCCATGTTAGCTTGAGCCATCATGGCAGTAATCTATTCCAGTTATCCATGTTAGCTTGAGCCGTCATGTCAGTAATCTATTCCAGTTATCCATGTTAGCTTGAGCCGTCATGTCAGTAATCTATTCCAGTTATCCATGTTAGCTTGAGCCGTCATGTCAGTAATCTATTCCAGTAATCCATGTTAGCTTGAGCCATCATGGCAGTAATCTATTCCAGTTATCCATGTTAGCTTGAGCCGTCATGGAGGAGTACAGGATCATGGGCGAGAAACCTCTCCGATTAAATGACAACCAGCAGCTCATTTCTCTGGTTTGATGAAGTAAATCTGTCCTAAACTGTTTAAAATCCCTCTTACATTTCTAAACCAGATTTTACTCTGATCTAATTCAGTGACAGTGTCGTTAACAAACCAAATTTGTTTGTCTCTGCACAAAAAACAAACAAAAAAATATGCTATGATGAATTAGCTATGCATTTGAAGCTGATCGAACTGTGTCAGATACGAATTAAAGTTATAGCAGGCTACAATATATTCACCGCTTAGTCACCCTCCATTTCCCTTTACTTCCTGCTTTATAGTGGAGCTTCTGTCTTCTGACCTCTAACCTAGCCAAGTATATCTTCTACAGATGTCGTCTGTTGAGTCCAGTGTTTCTTCACCCTGTCTGATTCAGTCTATATTTCAGTAGATCATTGTCAGTAAACCATGTTTTTATTTTGTTAGTAAAATTACATCTTTTTGTTGTTGTTGTTAAGAGAAGTAATAAAATCCCAACTGAATTTCCATCCATGAACAGACACATACAAGTGTTTGGTGAGATGCATCCCAGCATGCTAAGCGCTAAGATACCTTCCAGTGAGGAGGTGTTTGTGTGCCCAGACTGGAAAACCACTCAGCTCTGCTGTCTGATTACCAGAGATGATTAGAGCTGTCTCAAGCAGGAAATTAATCCCATGTTCAGATATACATTTTCTCCTGTGTTCAGAGAGCATTTGGGTATGTCCCAAAATGGAACCATTCTCCCTATTTAGTGCACTACTTTTGACCAAGGCTGTGATCTAAAGTAGTGCACTACATAGTGAATAGGGTGCCATTTTGAGAGCCCGATGTTGTGACGTGAGTTCCAGGTATTTATAAAAGAGAAGTGAACGGTACACCTGTTGGTGGAGAGATAAAAGATCAAGAATCCATTTATACTCTAACTAAACAGATTTGGGATATAATTGACATCTGAGACCAGTTTGGCATTGTGTACTTTCGAGACGTGTTGGAAATGGCAGAGTTCGTTAGTGTGTGTGTTATGAGCAAATGCTTTTGCGTGAGTGTGCGCAGGCATGCATATGTGTGTTTACTGCAAACTGACTGCTTCTTGGTCTTCTGTGTACATCACCAACCATTTGTTTAGCGTCAACTGTCTAAATGTCTCTTCTTCGGTTCGAGAATGTCACTGTTGTCGTGGGTAGAATGTTCTGTACGTCATTACCTGGTGTCTCTACCTCTAATGCATCATTGAGGCAGCTTCCAAAAAAGCCTACCCTTAAAAAATGGCACCTTATAAAACACACTACTTTAGACCAGAGCCCTATTCCCTATGTAGTGCACTACTTTAGACCAGAGCCCTATTCCCTATGTAGTGCACTACTTTAGACCAGAGCACTATTCCCTATGTAGTGCACTACTTTAGACCAGAGCCCTATTCCCTATGTAGTGCACTACTTTAGACCAGAGCCCTATTCCCTATATAGTGCACTACTTTAGACCAGAGCCCTATTCCCTATGTAGTGCACTACTTTAGACCAGAGCCCTATTCCCTATATAAAATATAAAACACACTACTTTAGAGCCCTAGCTCTCTGCGGGCCCTGGTCGCAATTTGGATCGTAGGTACATTATAGGGTGACATTTCTGAAGCATCGTAGATGTATAGGCTTTATATTCATGTTCCTGTTTAATGATGACTTCATGGTTGCCTGGGGGGGGGGGTTACTTCAACTAAAGATGTTCTGCCTCAAACCACAACATGATTCATCCATGAATACTCCCCAAAACTGTTATTCTGAATTAAAACATATTTACTATGTCAAGGCTTTAGAATTAAAACGGATTTACCAGAGGTGTGACCAAGTCATTGTTTTACAACTCACAAGTGAGTCTTAGCACTCAAGTCCCAAGTCAAGACAAACAAGTCCGAGTCAAGTCCCAAGTCAAGACAGACAAGTCTCAAGTCCTAAACGTTGAGTTTCGAGTCCTAAACAAGTCCGAGTCAAGTCCCAAGTCAAGACAGACAAGTCTCAAGTCCTAAACGTTGAGTTTCGAGTCCTAAACAAGTCCGAGTCAAGTCCCAAGTCAAGACAGACAAGTCTCAAGTCCTAAACGTTGAGTCTCGAGTCCTAAACAAGTCCGAGTCAAGTCCCAAGTCAAGACAGACAAGTCTCAAGTCCTAAACGTGAGTTTCGAGTCCTAAACAAGTCATAATGTGCTCTTCACCAAATGTAATACCATTTCATATGTTTAGCAAGAGCAATAGTTAGTATATTACATTTACGCAAATCATGAATGCTTTTAAAAATATCTAGATATGTATTAGTTTCCAAATAAACGGGAGTCTCCCACATGACTTTTGGCGAACAACAAACATGTTTGCTTATTTTCTTCTGGCCAGTCTTCCATAAAGCCCAGTTCTGTGGAGTGTACTGCTTAAAGTGGTCCTATGGACAGATACTCTTCCCTAAAGCCCAGCTCTGTGGAGTGTACTGCTTAAAGTGGTTCTATGGACAGATACTCTTCCCTAAAGCCCAGCTCTGTGGAGTGTACTGCTTAAAGTGGTTCTATGGACAGATACTCTTCAGTAAAGCCCAGCTCTGTGGAGTGTACTGCTTAAAGTGGTTCTATGGACAGATACTCTTCAGTAAAGCCCAGCTCTGTGGAGTGTACTGCTTAAAGTGGTCCTATGGACAGATACTCTTCCCTAAAGCCCAGCTCTGTGGAGTGTACTGCTTAAAGTGGTTCTATGGACAGATACTCTTCAGTAAAGCCCAGCTCTGTGGAGTGTACTGCTTAAAGTGGTTCTATGGACAGATACTCTTCAGTAAAGCCCAGCTCTGTGGAGTGTACTGCTTAAAGTGGTTCTATGGACAGATACTCTTCAGTAAAGCCCAGCTCTGTGGAGTGTACGGCTTAAAGTGGTCCTATGGACAGCTACGCCATTCTCCGCAGTAGAGCTTTGCAGCTCCTTCAGAGTTATCTTTGGTGTCTTTGTTGCCTCTCTGATTAATGCCCTCCTTGCCTGGTCTGTGAGTTTTGGTGGGTGGCCCTCTCTTGGCAGGTTTTTTGTGGTGCCATATTCTGTACATTTTTATAATGGATTTAATGGTGCTCCGTGGGATGTTCAAAGTTTCAGATATTTTTCTATAACCCAACCCTGATTTGTACTTCTCCACAACTTTGTCCCTGACCTGTTTGGAGAGCTCCTTGGTCTTCATAGCGACGCTTGCTTGGTGGTGCCCCTTGCTTAGTGGTGTTGCCAACTCTGGGGCCTTTAAGGACAGGTGTAAATATACTGAGATCATGTGACAGATCATGTGACACTTAGATTGCACACAGGTGGACTTCATTTAAATAATTATGTGACTTCTGGAGGTAATTGGTTGCACCAGATCTATTTAGGGGCTTCATAGCAAAGGGAGTGAATACATATGCAAAGGGGGGGGGGTATACATATGTAAAGGGGTGAATACATATGTAAAGGGGGTGAATACATATGTAAAGGGGTGAATACATATGTAAAGGGGGGGTATACATATGTAAAGGGGGGTGAATACATATGTAAAGGGAGAGAATACATACACAAAGGGGGTGAATACATATGTAAAGGGGGTGAATACATATGTAAAGGGGGGTGAATACATATGTAAAGGGGGGTGAATACATATGTAAAGGGGGGTGAATACATATGTAAAGGGGGTGAATACATACACAAAGGGGGTGAATACATATGTAAAGGGGGGTGAATACATATGTAAAGGGGGGTGAATACATATGTAAGGGGGTGAATACATATGTAAAGGGGGGTGAATACATATGTAAAGGGGGTGAATACATATGTAAAGGGGGTGAATACATATGTAAAGGGGGGTGAATACATATGTAAAGGGGGGTGAATACATATGTAAAGGGGGGTGAATACATATGTAAAGGGGGGTGAATACATATGTAAAGGGGGTGAATACATATGTAAAGGGGGGTGAATACATATGTAAAGGGGGTGAATACATATGGTAAAGGGGGGTGAATACATATGTAAAGGGGGTTGAATAAATATGTAAAGGGGGGGTATACATATGTAAAGGGGGGTGTATACATATGTAAGGGGGTGAATACATATGTAAAGGGGGGGTATTCATATTTACAGGGGGGTGAATACATATGTAAGGGGGGTGAATACATATGTAAAAGGGGGTGAATACATATGTAAAAAGAGGGGGGTGAATACATATGTAAAGGGTGTGAATACATATGTAAGGGGGGGGTATACATATGTAAAGGGGGTGAATACATATGTAAAGGGGGGTGAATACATATGTAAAGGGGGGTGAATACATATGTAAAGGGGGTGAATACATATGTAAAGGGGGTGAATACATATGTAAAGGGGGGTGAATACATATGTAAAGGGGGGTGAATACATATGTAAAGGGGGAGAATACATATGTAAAGGTGGGTGAATACATATGTAAAGGGGGGTGAATACATATGTAAAGGGGTGAATACATATGCAAAGGAGTGAATACATATGGGGTGAATACATATGCAAAGGGGGTGAATACATATGTAAAGGGGGTGAATACATATGTAAAGGGGGTGAATAAATATGTAAAGGGGGTGAATAAATATGTAAAGGGGGTGAATACATATGTAAAGGGGGAGAATACATATGTAAAGGGGGGGTGAATACATATGTAAAGGGGGCTGAATACATATGTAAAGGGGGTGAATACATATGTAAAGGGGTGAATACATATGCAAAGGGGGTGAATACATATGGGGTGAATACATATGCAAAGGGGGTGAATACATATGGGGTGAATACATATGCAAAGGGGGTGAATACATATGTAAAGGGAGAGAATACATATGCAAGGGGGTGAATACATATGTAAAGGGGGAGAATACATATGTAAAGGGGGGTGAATACATATGTAAAGGGGGGGTATACATATGTAAAGGGGGGTGAATACATATGTAAAGGGGGGTGAATACATACACAAAGGGGGAGAATACATATGTAAAGGGAGGAGAATACATATGTAAGGGGGAGAATACATATGTAAAGGGGGAGAATACATATGTAAAGGGGGAGAATACATATGTAAAGGGGGGAGAATACATATGTAAAGGGGGAGAATACATATGTAAAGGGGGAGAATACATATGTAAAGGGGGAGAATACATATGGGGTGAATACATATGTAAAGGGGGAGAATACATTATGGGGAGAATACATATGTAAAGGGGGAGAATACATATGTAAAGGGGGTGAATACATATGGTACAGGGGGAGAATACATATGTACAAGGGGGTGAATACATATGTAAAGGGGGAGAATACATATGTAAAGGGGGGGTATACATATGTAAAGGGAGAGAATACATATGCAAAGGGGGTGAATACATGTAAAGGGGGAGAATACATATGTAAAGGGGGTGAATACATATGTAAAGGGGGAGAATACATATGTAAAGGGGGTGAATACATATGTAAAGGGGGAGAATACATATGTAAAGGGGGAGAATACATATGTAAAGGGGGAGAATACATATGTAAAGGGGGAGAATACATATGGGGTGAATACATATGTAAAGGGGTGAGAATACATATGGGGAGAATACATATGTAAAGGGGGAGAATACATATGTAAAGGGTGAATACATATGTAAAGGGGAGAATACATATGTAAAGGGGGAGAATACATATGTAAAGGGGGAGAATACATATGTAAAGGGGGAAGGAATACATATGTAAAGGGGGAGAATACATATGTAAAGGGGGGAGAATACATATGTAAGGGGGAGAATACATATGTAAAGGGGGGAGAATACATATGTAAAGGGGGAGAATACATATGTAAAGGGGGTGAATACATATGTAAAGGGGGAGAATACATATGTAAAGGGGGAGAATACATATGTAAAGGGGGTGAATACATATGTAAAGGGGGAGAATACATATGTAAAGGGGAGAATACATATGTAAAGGGGGTGAAATACATATGTAAGGGGGTGAATACATATGTAAAGGGGAGAGAGAGAGGAATACATATGTAAAGGGGGTGAATACATATGTAAAGGGGGAGAATACATATGTAAAGGGGGAGAATACAATATGTAAAGGGGGGAGATACATATGTAAAGGGGGGGGAATACATATGTAAAGGGGGAGAATACATATGTAAAGGGGGTGAAATACATATGTAAAGGGGGGTGAATACATATGTAAAGGGGGGTTGAATACATATGTAAAGGGGTGTGAATACATATGTAAAGGGGGTGAATACATATGTAAAGGGGGTGAATACATATGTAAGGGGGAGAATACATATGTAAAGGGGGTGGAAACATATTAAAGGGGGTGAAGGAACATATGTAAAGGGGGAGAATACATATGTAAGGGGGGAGAATACATATGTAAAGGGGTGAATACATATGTAAAGGGGGAGAATACATATGTAAAGGGGGAGTTAGGGGGAGAATACTATGTAAAGGGGGAGAATACATATGTAAAGGGGGAGAATACATATGTTAAAAGGGGGAGAATACATTATGTAAGGGGGAGAATACATATGTAAGGGGGAGAATACATATGTTAAAGGGGGAGAATACATATGTTAAAGGGGGAGAATACTATAGTAAAGGGGGAGAATACATATGTAAAGGGGGAGAATACATATGTAAAGGAGGGGTGAATACATATGTAAGGGGGAGAATACATATGTAAAGGGGGAGAATACATATGTAAAGGGGGAGAATTACATATGTCAAGGGGGAGAATACATATGTTAAGGGGGAGAATACATATGTAAAGGGGGGAGAATACATATGTAAAGGGGGCTGAATACATATGTAAAGGGGGGAGAATACATATGTAAGGGGGAGAATACATATGTAAAGGGGGGTGAGAGAATACATATGTAAAGGGGGAGAATACATATGTAAAGGGGGAGAATACATATGTAAAGGGGGGAGAAATACATATGTAAAGGGGGTGAATACATAGGGGAGAATACATATGTAAAGGGGGGAGAATACATATGTAAAGGGGGAGAATACATATGTAAGGGGTGAATACATAGGGGGAGAATACATATGTAAAGGGGGAGAATACATATGTAAAGGGGGAGAATACATATGTAAAGGGGGTGAATACATAGGGGGAGAATACATATGTAAAGGGGGAGAATACATATGTAAAGGGGGTGAATACATAGGGGGAGAATACATATGTAAAGGGGGAGAATACATATGTAAAGGGGGTGAATACATAGGGGGAGAATACATATGTAAAGGGGGGAGAATACATATGTAAAGGGGGGAGAATACATATGTAAAGGGGGTGAATACATATGTAAAGGGGTGAATACATAGGGGGAGAATACATATGTAAAGGGGGAGAATACATATGTAAAGGGGGAGAATACATATGTAAAGGGGGTGAATACATATGTAAAGGGGTGAATACATAGGGGGAGAATACATATGTAAAGGGGGTGAATACATAGGGGGAGAATACATATGTAAAGGGGTGAATACATAGGGGGTGAATACATATGTAAAGGGGGTGAATACATAGGGGGAGAATACATATGTAAAGGGGGAGAATACATATGTAAAGGGGGAGAATACATATGTAAAGGGGGTGAATACATATGTAAAGGGGTGAATACATAGGGGGAGAATACATATGTAAAGGGGGAGAATACATATGTAAAGGGGGAGAATACATATGTAAAGGGGGAGAATACATATGGGGTGAATACATAGGGGGAGAATACATACACACGCACCATTTTTTCACTTCACCAATTTGGACTATTTTCTGTTTATGTCTATTTACATGAAATCCAAATAAAAATCCATTTAAATTCCAGGTTGTAATGCAACAAAATAGGAAAAACACCAAAATGGGGTAAATCATTTTGCAAGGTACTGTACGCACACACACCAACACTTACCCACACTGTCCCACCTACCCACCTACATACCCACCCACCTATATACTCACACATACACACCCACACACAACTTCACACACCTGCACACCCACACACACTAATATGTGTAAGTCATGTGGTCTTCAGACAACAGCGAGCCATTAACACATCAACAGATGCAAAGACAAGGTCTCCTGTGGACATAGAGAACAAAACACACACGTACGACACAGAGGACCCGAGGACTGTAAGCTAATTAAACAAGCTGTAGTGTCTCCCCCCTCACACACTACCTCTCGTCAAGGTCACACAGGTTAATGAAGGAAATATGAGAGTCCCACCATTATTCACTGTAACTTGGAGTTGGTGGTCTGACCTAGTGAATGTCTTGGCGTGGAGAGGTACATTTGGATCGTATTAAAGCAACTAATTTAGTGAGGGCCCAGGTCTGACGGTATGACAGAGATACACTGTACTGGCAGCCACTCCATCTAAGTGTAAGCCAGTATGATAATGTCATTCATCTGAACTAGTTCAAATCAAGAGGTCACGGCTACTTGTAGTGGTCAATGCCATCCCCGTCTTGTGTGTTGTGTTGGCAACAGCATGTGTCAGGGGGACCTGACCCCCCCAACACATCAGCCTGGTTTAGAGAGGATGTGTCTCCATCACGCTCTCTATCTGTCACTGCTCTGTCTGGGGTCTTCTCACCATCATCATCATCACGATCTTCATCTACTAGCAGGTGGGCTAGCCTGTCTGTCACTGCTCTGTCTGGGGTCTTCTCACCATCATCATCATCATCATCATCACGCTCTTCATCTACTGGCAGGTGGGCTAGCCTGTCTGTCACTGCTCTGTCTGGGGTCTTCTCACCATCATCATCATCATCATCACACTCTTCATCTACTAGCAGGTGGGCTAGCCTGTCTGTCACTGATCTGTCTGGGGTCTTCTCAACAGCATCATCATCATGCTCTTCATCTACTAGCAGGTGGGCTAGCCTGTCTGTCACTGCTCTGTCTGGGGTCTTCTCACCATCATCATCATCATCATCACGCTCTTCATCTACTAGCAGGTGGGCTAGCCTGTCTGTCACTGCTCTGTCTGGGATCTTCTCACCATCATCATCATCATCACGCTCTTCATCTACTAGCAGGTGGGCTAGCCTGTCTGTCACTGCTCTGTCTGGGGTCTTCACACCATCATCATCATCATCACGCTCTTCATCTACTAGCAGGTGGGCTAGCCTGTCTGTCACTGATCTGTCTGGGGTCTTCTCACCATCATCATCATCACGCTCTTCATCTACTGCAGGTGGGCTAGCCTGTCTGTCACTGCTCTGTCTGGGGTCTTCTCACCATCATCATCATCATCACGCTCTTCATCTACTAGCAGATGGGCTAGCCTGTCTGTCACTGCTCTGTCTGGGGTCTTCTCACCATCATCATCATCATCATCATCATCACGCTCTTCATCTACTAGCAGGTGGGCTAGCCTGTCTGTCACTGCTCTGTCTGGGATCTTCTCTCTCTCTCTCTCTCTCTCGTGCCTGGTGGGCCCGTCTGTCAGACATCACCGTGATCTAATAGAAGGCTGTCAGAAGCTCTAAGCATCAAACATCAAACAGACACAGGGAAGTGCTGCTCTGCACTGGCCCGGGGGAAGACTGGGGAGGACAGGGGAGGACAGGGGAGGACAGGGGAGGACAGGGGAGGACAGGGGAGGACAGGGGGGACAGGGGATGGCTGGCAAGGGGACATGTTATCCCTGGTCAGAGATGGAACTCTGCGGCTGGAGGGGGAAATCAATGAGCCGTCCCCGCCGTTCCTGCCCAGAGGACCCCAGCTCCACTCAAACCCCAGCTCTGCCTGCAGACGTGCTACCAGACCCTAGTACCACTCAGACCCTAGTACCACTCAGACCCTAGTACCACTCAGACCCTAGTACCACTCAGACCCCAGCTCTGCCTGCAGACGTGCTACTCAGACCATAGTACCACTCAGACCATAGTACCACTCAGACCCTAGTACCACTCAGACCCTAGTACCACTCAGACCCCAGCTCTGCCTGCAGACGTGCTACTCAGACCATAGTACCACTCAGACCATAGTACCACTCAGACCCTAGTACCACTCAGACCCTAGTACCACTCAGACCCCAGCTCTGCCTGCAGACGTGCTACTCATACAGGCACAGGGTTACCAGAGTGGGCATCCATCCAGCAAAGCAGAGGCACAGAAAGGAGATTGAAATGTAACAGGTACAAACTCTACAGCAGTGTTTTTCAACTCCAGTCCTCCGGTACCCCCAACACCAGTCCTCCTGTACCCCCAACACCAGTCCTCCTGTACCCCCAACACCAGTCCTCCTGTACCCCCAACAGCAGTCCTCCTGTACCCTTAACAACCCAACACCAGTCCTCCTGTAGCCCCAAAAGCAGTCCTCCTGTACCCCCAACAGCAGTCCTCCTGTACCCCCAACACCAGTCCTCCTGTACCCCCAACAGCAGTCCTCCTGTACCCCCAACTGCAGTCCTCCTGTACCCCCAACAGCAGTCCTCCTGTACCCCCAACACCAGTCCTCCTGTAGCCCCAACAGCTGTCCTCCTGTACCCCCAACAGCAGTCCTCCTGTACCCCCAACAGCAGTCCTCCTGTAGCCCCAACAGCAGTCCTCCTGTACCCGCAACACCAGTCCTCCTGTAGCCCCAACAGCTGTCCTCCTGTACCCCCAACAGCTGTCCTCCTGTACCCCCAACAGCAGTCCTCCTGTACCCCCAACAGCTGTCCTCCTGTACCCCCCAACAGCAGTCCTCCTGTACCCCCAACACCAGTCCTCCTGTAGCCCCAACAGCAGTCCTCCTGTACCCCCAACACCATCCTCCAGGACCCCAGCAGCCCAACTCCAGTCCTCCTGTACCCTTAACAACCCAACACCAGTCCTCCTGTAGGCCGTCATTGAAAATACGAATTTGTTCTTAACTAACTTGCCTAGTTAAATAAAGGTAAAAAAAAAAAAAAATAGTATGTGAGGAAAACTTGAGATTGATAACACTCATATAATTGTGTTAAAGTTGACATCCGTCAAGTGTACAAAGGGTACGAATTGTGAGAGT